>NC_143385.1:27159719-27164719 GCF_980474605.1 Leiobunum rupestre | reverse complement strand
ATTCGAACACGCAGCCTTCTGATCTGGAGTCAGACGCGCTACCGTTGCGCCACCAAGCCACGGTTTAAGAGCTTTGGTCAAGTTCGACAAAATATGTACTGAATTACTCGAATGAAAAACTAACCGACTCGGACGTGATTCGAACACGCAGCCTTCTGATCTGGAGTCAGACGCGCTACCGTTGCCCCACAGAGCCGCGGTATAACAGCTTTGGTCAAGTTGGACAAAATATGTACTGAATTACTCGATGAAAAACTAACTGACTCGGACGTGATTCGAACACGCAGCCTTCTGATCTGGAGTCAGACGCGCTACCGTTGCGCCACCAAGCCACGGTTTAAGAGCTTTGGTCAAGTTCGACAAAATATGTACTGAATTACTCGAATGAAAAACTAACCGACACGGACGTGATTCGAACACGCAGCCTTCTGATCTGGAGTCAGACGCGCTACCGTTGCGCTACCGAGCCACGGTGTAAAAGCTCTGGTCAGGATCGACAAAATATTTACTGAATTACTCGAAGGAAAAACTAACTGACTCGGACGTGATTCGAACACGCAGCCTTTTGATCTGGAGTCAGACGCGCTACCGTTGCGCCACCAAGCCACGGTTTAAGAACTTTGGTCAAGTTCGACAAAATATGTACTGAATTACTCGAATGAAAAACTAACCGACTCGGACGTGATTCGAACACGCAGCCTTCTGATCTGGAGTCAGACGCGCTACCGTTGCCCCACAAATCCGCGGTATAATAGCTTTGGTCAAGTTCGAAAAATATGTACTGAATTACTCGAATGAAAATTTAACTTACTCGGACGTGATTCGAACACGCAGCCGTCTGATCTGGAGTCAGACGCGCTACCGTTGCGCCACCGAGCCACGGTTTAAGAGCTTTGGTCAAGTTCGACAAAATATGTACTGAATTACTCGAATGAAAAACTAACCGACTCGGACGTGATTCGAACACGCAGCCTTCTGATCTGGAGTCAGACGCGCTACCGTTGCCCCACAGAGCCGCGGTATAATAGCTTTGGTCAAGTTCGACAAAATATGTACTGAATTACTCGAATGAAAATTTAACTTACTCGGACGTGATTCGAACACGCAGCCTTCTGATATGGAGTCAGACGCGCTACCGTTGCGCCACCGAGCCACGGTGTCAAAGCTCTGGTCAGGATCGACAAAATATTTACTGAATTACTCGAATGAAAAACTAACTGACCCGGACGTGATTCGAACACGCAGCCTTCTGATCTGGAGTCAGACGCGCTACCGTTGCGCCACCGAGCCACGGTTTAATAGGTTTGGTCAAGTTCGACAAAATATGTACTGAATTACTCGAAGGAAAAACAGACTGACTCGGACGTGATTTGAACACGCAGCCTTCTGATCTGGAGACAAACGCGCTACCGTTGCGCTACCATTGCGCCACCGAGCCACGGTGTCAAAGCTCTGGTCAGGATCGACAAAATATTTACTGAATTACTCGAATGACAACTAACTGACCCGGACGTGATTCGAACACGCAGCCTTCTGATCTGGAGTCGGACGCGCTACCGTTGCGCCACCGAGCCAAGGTGTCAGAGCTCTGGTCAGGATCGACCAAATATGTACTGAATTACACGAAGGAAAAACTAACTGACTCGGACGTAATTCGAACACGCAGCTTCTGATCTGGAGTCAGATGCGCTACCGTAGCGCCACCGAGCCACGGTTTAATAGCTTGGGTCAAGTTCGACAAAATATTTAATGAAATACTCGAAGGAAAAACTAACTGACTAGGACGTGATTCTAACACGCAGCCTTCTGATCTGGAGTCAGACGCGCTACCAATGCGCCACCGAGCCACGGTACATAACTTTGGTCAAGTTCGGCAAAATATGTACTGTATTACTCAAAGGAAAAACAGACTAACTCGGACGTGTTTCGAACACGCAGCCTTCTGATCTGGAGTCAGACGCGCTACCGTTGCCCCACAGAGCCACGGTGCAAAAGCTCTGATCAGGATCGACAAAATATGTACTGAATTACTCGAAGGAAAAACTAACTGACTCGGACGTGTTTCGAACACGCAGCCTTCTGATCTGGAGTCAGACGCGCTACCGTTGCGCCACCGAGCCACGGTTTAATAGGTTTGGTCAAGTTCGATCAAATATGTACTGAATTACTCGAAGGAAAAACTAACTGACTAGGACGTGATTCGAACACGCAGCCTTCTGATCTGGAGTCAGACGCGCTACCGTTGTACCACCGAGCCACGGTTTAATAGCTTTGGTCAAGTTCGACAAAATATGTACTGAATTACATGAAGGAAAAACTAACTGACTCGGACGTGTTTCGAACACGCAGCCTTCTGATCTGGAGTCAGACGCGCTACCGTTGCGCCACCGAGCCACGGTTTAATAGGTTTGGTCAAGTTCGATCAAATATGTACTGAATTACTCGAAGGAAAAACTAACTGACTAGGACGTAATTCGAACACGCAGCCTTCTGATCTGAAGTCAGACGCGCTACCGTTGTACCACCGAGCCACGGTTTAATAGCTTTGGTCAAGTTCGACAAAATATGTACTGAATTACTTGAAGGAAAAACTAACTGACTCGGACGTGTTTCGAACACGCAGCCTTCTGATCTGGAGTCAGACGCGCTACCGTTGCGCCACCGAGCCACGGTTTAATAGGTTTGGTCAAGTTCGGCCAAATATGTACTGTATTACTCGAAGGAAAAACAGACTAACTCGGACGTGTTTCGAACACGCAGCCTTCTGATATGTAGTCAAACGCGCTACTGTTGCGCCACCGAGCCACGGTGTCAAAGCTCTGGTCAAGTTCAACCAAATATGTACTGAATTACTCGAATGAAAAACTAACTGACCCGGATGTGATTCGAACACGCAGCTTTCTGATTCGGAGTCAGACGCGCTACCGTTGCGCCACCGAGCCACGGTTTAATAGCTTTGGTTAAGTTGGAGAAAATATGTACTGAATTACTCGAATGAAAAACTAACTGACACGGACGTGATTCGAACACGCAGCCTTCTGATCTGGAGTCAGACGCGCTACCGTTGCGCTACCGAGCCACGGTGTAAAAGCTCTGGTCAGGATCGACAAAATATTTACTGAATTACTCGAAGGAAAAACTAACTGACTCGGACGTGATTCGAACACGCAGCCTTTTGATCTGGAGTCAGACGCGCTACCGTTGCCCCACAGAGCCACGGTGCAAAAGCTCTGGTCAGGATCGACAAAATATGTACTGAATTACTCGAAGGAAAAACTAACTGACTCGGACGTGTTTCGAACACGCAGCCTTCTGATCTGGAGTCAGACGCGCTACCGTTGCGCCACCGAGCCACGGTTTAATAGGTTTGGTCAAGTTCGATCAAATATGTACTGAATTACTCGAAGGAAAAACTAACTGACTAGGACGTGATTCGAACACGCAGCCTTCTGATCTGGAGTCAAACGCGCTACCGTTGTACCACCGAGCCACGGTTTAATAGCTTTGGTCAAGTTCGACAAAATATGTACTGAATTACTTGAAGGAAAAACTAACTGACACGGACGTGTTTCGAACACGCAGCATTCTGATCTGGAGTCAGACGCGCTACCGTTGCGCCACCGAGCCACGGTTTAATAGCTTTGGTCAAGATCGACAAAATATGTACTGAATTACTCGAAGGAAAAACTAACTGACTCGGACGTGATTTGAACACGCAGCCTTCTGATCTGGAGTCGGACGCGCTACCGTTGCGCCACCGAGCCAAGGTGTCATAGCTCTGGTCAAGATCGACCAAATAGTACTGAATTACTCGAAGGAAAAACTAACTGACTCGGACGTAATTCGAACACGCAGCCTTTTGATCTGGAGTCAGATGCGCTATCGTTGCGCCACCGAGCCACGGTTTAATAGCGTTGGTCAAGTTCGACAAAATATGTACTGAAATACTCGAAGGAAAAACTAACTGACCCGGACGTGATTCGAACACGCAGCCTTTGATCTGGAGTCAGACGCGCTACCGTTGCGCCACCGAGCCACGGTGTCAAAGCTCTGTTCAGGATCGACAAAATATTTACTGAATTACTCGAATGAAAAACTAACTGACTCGGACGTGATTCGAACACGCAGCCTTCTGATCTGGAGTCAGACGCGCTACCGTTGCGCCACCGAGCCACGGTTTAATAGGTTTGGTCAAGTTCGATCAAATATGTACTGAATTACTCGAAGGAAAAACTAACTGACTAGGACGTGATTCGAACACGCAGCCTTCTGATCTGGAGTCAGACGCGCTACCGTTGTGCCACCGAGCCACGGTTTAATAGCTTTGGTCAAGTTCGACAAAATATGTACTGAATTACTTGAAGGAAAAACTAACTGACACGGACGTGTTTCGAACACGCAGCCTTCTGATCTGGAGTCAGACGCGCTACCGTTGCGCCACCGAGCCACGGTTTAATAGCTCTGGTCAAGATCGACAAAATATGTACTGAATTACTCGAAGGAAAAACTAACTGACTCGGACGTGATTTGAACACGCAGCCTTCTGATCTGGAGTCGGACGCGCTACCGTTGCGCCACCGAGCCAAGGTGTCATAGCTCTGGTCAAGATCGACCAAATAGTACTGAATTACTCGAAGGAAAAACTAACTGACTCGGACGTAATTCGAACACGCAGCCTTTTGATCTGGAGTCAGATGCGCTACCGTTGCGCCACCGAGCCACGGTTTAATAGCTTTGGTCAAGTTCGACAAAATATGTACTGAAATACTCGAAGGAAAAACTAACTGACCCGGACGTGATTCGAACACGCAGCCTTTGATCTGGAGTCAGACGCGCTACCGTTGCGCCACCGAGCCACGGTGTCAAAGCTCTGGTCAGGATCGACAAAATATTTACTGAATTACTCGAATGAAAAACTAACTGACTCGGACGTGATTCGAACACGCAGCCTTCTGATCTGGAGTCAGACGCGCTACCGTTGCGCCACCGAGCCACGGCTT
>NC_143385.1:27144719-27152219 GCF_980474605.1 Leiobunum rupestre | reverse complement strand
GCTACCGTTGCGCCACCGAGCCACGGCTTAATGGCTTTGGTCAAGTTCGACAAAATATGTACTGAATTACTCGAAGGAAAAACTAACTGACTCGGACGTGATTTGAACACGCAGCCTTCTGATCAGGAGTCGGACGCGCTACCGTTGCGCCACCGAGCCAAGGTGTCATAGCTCTGGTCAAGATCGACCAAATAGTACTGAATTACTCGAAGGAAAAACTAACTGACTCGGACGTAATTCGAACACGCAGCCTTTTGATCTGGAGTCAGATGCGCTACCGTTGCGCCACCGAGCCACGGTTTAATAGCTTTGGTCAAGTTCGACAAAATATGTACTGAAATACTCGAAGGAAAAACTAACTGACCCGGACGTGATTCGAACACGCAGCCTTTGATCTGGAGTCAGACGCGCTACCGTTGTGCCACCGACCCACGGTGTCAAAGCTCTGGTCAGGATCGACAAAATATTTACTGAATTACTCGAATGAAAAACTAACTGACCCGGACGTGATTCGAACACGCAGCCGTCTGAACTGGAGTCAGACGCGCTTCCGTTGTGCCACCGAGCCACGGTTTAATAGCTTTGGTCAAGTTCGACAAAATATGTACTGAATTACTCGAATGCAAAACTAACTGACCCGGACGTGATTCGAACACGCAGCCGTCTGATCTGGAGTCAGACGCGCTACCGTTGCGCCACCGAGCCACGATTTAATAGCTTTGGTCAAGATCGACAAAATATGTACTGAATTACTCGAAGGAAAAACTAACTGACTAGGACGTGATTCGGACACGCAGCCGTCTTATCTGGAGTCAGACGCGCTACCGTTGTGCCACCGAGCCACGGTTTAATAGCTTTGGTCAAGTTCGACAAAATATGTACTGAATTACTTGAAGGAAAAACTAACTGACACTGACGTGTTTCGAACACGCAGCCTTCTGATCTGGAGTCAGACGCGCTACCGTTGCGCCACCGAGCCACGGTTTAATAGCTTTGGTCAAGATCGACAAAATATGTACTGAATTACTCGAAGGAAAAACTAACTGACTCGGACGTAATTCGAACACGCAGCCTTTTGATCTGGAGTCAGATGCGCTACCGTTGCGCCACCGAGCCACGGTTTAATAGCTTTGGTCAAGTTCGACAAAATATGTACTGAAATACTCGAAGGAAAAACTAACTGACCCGGACGTGATTCGAACACGCAGCCTTTGATCTGGAGTCAGACGCGCTACCGTTGTGCCACCGAGCCACGGTTTAATAGCTTTGGTCAAGTTCGACAAAATATGTACTGAATTACTTGAAGGAAAAACTAACTGACACGGACGTGTTTCGAACACGCAGCCTTCTGATCTGGAGTCAGACGCGCTACCGTTGCGCCACCGAGCCACGATTTAATAGCGTTGGTCAAGATCGACAAAATATGTACTGAATTACTCGAAGGAAAAACTAACTGACTAGGACGTGATTCGAACACGCAGCCTTCTGATCTGGAGTCAGACGCGCTACCGTTGTGCCACCGAGCCACGGTTTAATAGCTTTGGTCAAGTTCGACAAAATATGTACTGAATTACTTGAAGGAAAAACTAACTGACACGGACGTGTTTCGAACACGCAGCCTTCTGATCTGGAGTCAGACGCGCTACCGTTGCGCCACCGAGCCACGGTTTAATAGCTTTGGTCAAGATCGACAAAATATGTACTGAATTACTCGAAGGAAAAACTAACTGACTCGGACGTGATTTGAACACGCAGCCTTCTGATCTGGAGTCGGACGCGCTACCGTTGCGCCACCGAGCCAAGGTGTCATAGCTCTGGTCAAGATCGACCAAATATGTACTGAATTACTCGAAGGAAAAACTAACTGACTCGGACGTAATTCGAACACGCAGCCTTTTGATCTGGAGTCAGATGCGCTACCGTTGCGCCACCGAGCCACGGTTTGATAGCTTTGGTCAAGTTCGACAAAATATGTACTGAAATACTCGAAGGAAAAACTAACTGACCCGGACGTGATTCGAACACGCAGCCTTTGATCTGGAGTCAGACGCGCTACCGTTGCGCCACCGAGCCACGGTTTAATAGCTTTGGTCAAGTTCGACAAAATATGTACTGAAATACTCGAAGGAAAAACTAACTGACTAGGACGTGATTCGAACACGCAGCCTTCTGATCTGGAGTCAGACGCGCTACCGTTGTGCCACCGAGCCACGGTTTAATAGCTTTGGTCAAGATCGACCAAATATGTACTGAATTACTCGAAGGAAAAACTAACTGACTCGGACGTAATTCGAACACGCAGCCTTTTGATCTGGAGTCAGATGCGCTACCGTTGCGCCACCGAGCCACGGTTTAATAGCTTTGGTCAAGTTCGACAAAATATGTACTGTATTACTCGAAGGAAAAACAGACTGACTCGGACGTGATTCGAACACGAAGCCTTCTGATCTGTAGTCAAACGCGCTACCGTTGCGCCACCGAGCCACGGTGTCGAAGCTCTGGTCAAGTTCGACCAAATATGTACTGAATTACTCGAATGAAAAACTAACTGGCCCGGACGTGATTCGAACACGCAGCCTTCTGATCTGGAGTCAGACGCGCTACCGTTGCGCCACCGAGCCACGGTTTAAAAGCTCTGGTCAGGATCGACAAAATATGTAATGAATTACTCGAAGGAAAAACCAACTGACTCGGTAGTGATTCGAACACGCAGCCTTCTGATCTGGAGTCAGACGCGCTACCGTTGCGCCACCGAGCCACGGTGTAAAAGCTCTGGTCAGGATCGACAAAATATTTACTGAATTACTCGAAGGAAAAACTAATTGACTCGGACGTGATTCGAACACGCAGCCTTCTGATCTGGAGTCAGACGCGCTACCGTTGCGCCACTGAGCCACGGTTTAATAGCTTTGGTCAAGTTTGACCAAATATGTACTGAATTACTCGAATGAAAAACTAACTGACCCGGACGTGATTCGAACACGCAGCCTTCAGATCTGGAGTCAGACGCGCTACCGTTGCGCCACCGAGCCACGGTGTCAAAGCTCTGGTCAGGATCGACAAAATATTTACTGAATTACTCGAATGAAAAACTAACTGACTCGGACGTGATTCGAACACGCAGCCTTCTGATCTGGAGTCAGACGCGCTACCGTTGCGCCACCGAGCCACGGCTTAATGGCTTTGGTCAAGTTCGACAAAATATGTACTGAATTACTCGAAGGAAAAACTAACTGACTCGGACGTGATTTGAACACGCAGCCTTCTGATCAGGAGTCGGACGCGCTACCGTTGCGCCACCGAGCCAAGGTGCCATAGCTCTGGTCAAGATCGACCAAATAGTACTGAATTACTCGAAGGAAAAACTAACTGACTCGGACGTAATTCGAACACGCAGCCTTTTGATCTGGAGTCAGATGCGCTACCGTTGCGCCACCGAGCCACGGTTTAATAGCTTTGGTCAAGTTCGACAAAATATGTACTGAAATACTCGAAGGAAAAACTAACTGACCCGGACGTGATTCGAACACGCAGCCTTTGATCTGGAGTCAGACGCGCTACCGTTGTGCCACCGAGCCACGGTGTCAAAGCTCTGGTCAGGATCGACAAAATATTTACTGAATTACTCGAATGAAAAACTAACTGACCCGGACGTGATTCGAACACGCAGCCGTCTGAACTGGAGTCAGACGCGCTTCCGTTGTGCCACCGAGCCACGGTTTAATAGCTTTGGTCAAGTTCGACAAAATATGTACTGAATTACTCGAATGAAAAACTAACTGACCCGGACGTGATTCGAACACGCAGCCGTCTGATCTGGAGTCAGACGCGCTACCGTTGCGCCACCGAGCCACGATTTAATAGCTTTGGTCAAGATCGACAAAATATGTACTGAATTACTCGAAGGAAAAACTAACTGACTAGGACGTGATTCGGACACGCAGCCGTCTTATCTGGAGTCAGACGCGCTACCGTTGTGCCACCGAGCCACGGTTTAATAGCTTTGGTCAAGTTCGACAAAATATGTACTGAATTACTTGAAGGAAAAACTAACTGACACTGACGTGTTTCGAACACGCAGCCTTCTGATCTGGAGTCAGACGCGCTACCGTTGCGCCACCGAGCCACGGTTTAATAGCTTTGGTCAAGATCGACAAAATATGTACTGAATTACTCGAAGGAAAAACTAACTGACTCGGACGTAATTCGAACACGCAGCCTTTTGATCTGGAGTCAGATGCGCTACCGTTGCGCCACCGAGCCACGGTTTAATAGCTTTGGTCAAGTTCGACAAAATATGTACTGAAATACTCGAAGGAAAAACTAACTGACCCGGACGTGATTCGAACACGCAGCCTTTGATCTGGAGTCAGACGCGCTACCGTTGTGCCACCGAGCCACGGTTTAATAGCTTTGGTCAAGTTCGACAAAATATGTACTGAATTACTTGAAGGAAAAACTAACTGACACGGACGTGTTTCGAACACGCAGCCTTCTGATCTGGAGTCAGACGCGCTACCGTTGCGCCACCGAGCCACGATTTAATAGCGTTGGTCAAGATCGACAAAATATGTACTGAATTACTCGAAGGAAAAACTAACTGACTAGGACGTGATTCGAACACGCAGCCTTCTGATCTGGAGTCAGACGCGCTACCGTTGTGCCACCGAGCCACGGTTTAATAGCTTTGGTCAAGTTCGACAAAATATGTACTGAATTACTTGAAGGAAAAACTAACTGACACGGACGTGTTTCGAACACGCAGCCTTCTGATCTGGAGTCAGACGCGCTACCGTTGCGCCACCGAGCCACGGTTTAATAGCTTTGGTCAAGATCGACAAAATATGTACTGAATTACTCGAAGGAAAAACTAACTGACTCGGACGTGATTTGAACACGCAGACTTCTGATCTGGAGTCGGACGCGCTACCGTTGCGCCACCGAGCCAAGATGTCATAGCTCTGGTCAAGATCGACCAAATATGTACTGAATTACTCGAAGGAAAAACTAACTGACTCGGACGTAATTCGAACACGCAGCCTTTTGATCTGGAGTCAGATGCGCTACCGTTGCGCCACCGAGCCACGGTTTAATAGCTTTGGTCAAGTTCGACAAAATATGTACTGAAATACTCGAAGGAAAAACTAACTGACCCGGACGTGATTCGAACACGCAGCCTTTGATCTGGAGTCAGACGCGCTACCGTTGCGCCACCGAGCCACGGTTTAATAGCTTTGGTCAAGTTCGACAAAATATGTACTGAAATACTCGAAGGAAAAACTAACTGACTAGGACGTGATTCGAACACGCAGCCTTCTGATCTGGAGTCAGACGCGCTACCGTTGTGCCACCGAGCCACGGTTTAATAGATTTGGTCAAGATCGACCAAATATGTACTGAATTACTCGAAGGAAAAACTAACTGACTCGGACGTAATTCGAACACGCAGCCTTTTGATCTGGAGTCAGATGCGCTACCGTTGCGCCACCGAGCCACGGTTTAATAGCTTTGGTCAAGTTCGACAAAATATGTACTGTATTACTCGAAGGAAAAACTAATTGACTCGGACGTGATTCGAACACGCAGCCTTCTGATCTGGAGTCAGACGCGCTACCGTTGCGCCACTGAGCCGCGGTATAATAGCTTTGGTCAAGTTCGACAAAATATGTACTGAATTACTCGAATGAAAATTTAACTTACTCGGACGTGATTCGAACACGCAGCCTTCTGATCTGGAGTCAGACGCGCTACCGTTGCGCCACCGAGCCACGATTTAATAGCTTTGGTCAAGTTTGACCAAATATGTACTGAATTACTCGAATGAAAAACTAACTGACCCGGACGTGATTCGAACACGCAGCCTTCAGATCTGGAGTCAGACGCGCTACCGTTGCGCCACCGAGCCACGACTTAATAGCAGGGTCAAGTTCGACAAAATATGTACTGAATTACTCGAAGGAAAAACTAACTGACTCGGACGTGATTCGAACACGCAGCCTTCTGATCTGGAGTCAGCCGCCCTACCGTTGCCCCACAGAGCCGCGGTATAATAGCTTTGGTCAAGTTCGACAAAATATGTACTGAATTACTCGAATGAAAATTTAACTTACTCGGACGTGATTCGAACACGCAGCCTTCTGATCTGGAGTCAGACGCGCTACCGTTGCGCCACTTAGCCACGGTTTAATAGCTTTGGTCAAGTTTGACCAAATATGTACTGAATTACTCGAATGAAAAATTAACTGACCCGGACGTGATTCGAACACGCAGCCTTCAGATCTGGAGTCAGACGCGCTACCGTTGCGCCACCGAGCCACGACTTAATAGCAGGGTCAAGTTCGACAAAATATGTACTGAATTACTCGAAGGAAAAACTAACTGACTCGGACGTGATTCGAACACGCAGCCTTCTGATCTGGAGTCAGACGCCCTACCGTTGCCCCACAGAGCCGCGGTATAATAGCTTTGGTCAAGTTCGACAAAATATGTACTGAATTACTCGAATGAAAAACTAACCGACTCGAACGTGATTCGAACACGCAGCCTTCTGATCTGGAGTCAGACGCCCTACCGTTGCCCCACAGAGCCGCGGTATAATAGCTTTGGTCAAGTTCGACAAAATATGAACTGAATTACTCGAATGAAAATTTAACTTACTCGGACGTGATTCGAACACGCAGCCTTCTGATCTGGAGTCAGACGCGCTACCGTTGCGCCACCGAGCCACGGTGTCAAAGCTCTGGTCAGGATCAACAAAATATTTACTGAATTACTCGAATGAAAAACTAAGTGACTCGGACGTGATTCGAACACGCAGCCTTCTGCTCTGGAGTCAGACGCGCTTTTTTTTTTTTTTTTTAATTATATCATTAAAAAAATACACGACGCGTGTATGGTACAAAAAGCGAAATGCAACAAGATAATAGAACAAGAAAAAAATACGAAGTAACATTTGAAAAATCGGTCGCGAAAATGAACATCGATAAAGAAAGAACAACGATTAGATAATATTGATTAAACAATAGTGAGAAATAAAAAAAATTAAGCAACGTATCAAACACTATTAGGCAGTACATGTTGTAGAAAGAATTCATGAACAAAAATAGGCTAAATTAGATATTAAACAGCAGTAAAGACGATTAAGAAGAAATAAATTAACGAAAAAAAACTCCTTATTGAAAATGAGAAGCAAAGGCTTAGAACCGACAGAACACAGAAAAGGCCGCAAAACATTAAGAAAATCCATCACCATTAATCTGTAACTTATACTTTGAAACCGTAATCATCCGGGATCACAAAGTCCTTATACAGAGGACTGGTAACAGGCTGACCCTGATACCGACACGCCCGAGCAAAAAATTCGTTCTCTGAAGATGGCGGCCAAGCAACCTCCTTAGGCCACCACTCAGGCCGGCGATGACCCTTGAAAGGGTACAGACGCATAGCAACGGGAACCCTTTGAACCTTCGTAGCAGAGCCAGAAGAAGAAGACAGCTTCTG
>NC_143385.1:27134719-27139719 GCF_980474605.1 Leiobunum rupestre | reverse complement strand
AGACGCGCTACCATTGCGCCACAGAGCCACGGTTTAATGGCTTTGGTCAAGTTCGACAAAATATGTACTGAATTACTCGAAGGAAAAACTAACTGACTCGGACGTGTTTCGAACACGCAGCCTTCTGATCTGGAGTCAGACCCGCTACCGTTGCGCCACCGAGCCACGGTTTAATAGGTTTGGTCAAGTTCGGCAAAATATGTACTGTATTACTCGAAGGAAAAACAGACTGACTCGGACGTGATTCGAACACGCAGCCTTCTGAACTGGAGTCAGACGCGCTACCGTTGCGCCACCGAGCCACGGTGTAAAAACTCTGGTCAGGATCGACAAAATATTTACTGAATTACTCGACGGAAAAACTAACTGACTCGGACGTGATTCGATCACGCAGCCTTCTGATCTGGAGTCAGACGCGCTACCGTTGCGCCACTGAGCCACGGCTTAATAGCTGTGGACAAGTTTGACCAAATATGTACTGAATTACTCGAATGAAAAATTAACTGACCCGGACGTGATTCGAACACGCAGCCTTCAGATCTGGAGTCAGACGCGCTACCGTTGCGCCACCGAGCCACGACTTAATAGCAGGGTCAAGTTCGACAAAATATGTACTGAATTACTCGAAGGAAAAACTAACTGACTCGGACGTGATTCGAACACGCAGCCTTCTGATCTGGAGTCAGACGCGCTACCGTTGCGCCACTTAGCCACGGTTTAATAGCTTTGGTCAAGTTTGACCAAATATGTACTGAATTACTCGAATGAAAAATTAACTGACCCGGACGTGATTCGAACACGCAGCCTTCAGATCTGGAGTCAGACGCGCTACCGTTGCGCCACCGAGCCACGACTTAATAGCAGGGTCAAGTTCGACAAAATATGTACTGAATTACTCGAAGGAAAAACTAACTGACTCGGACGTGATTCGAACACGCAGCCTTCTGATCTGGAGTCAGACGCCCTACCGTTGCCCCACAGAGCCGCGGTATAATAGCTTTGGTCAAGTTCGACAAAATATGTACTGAATTACTCGAATGAAAAACTAACCGACTCGAACGTGATTCGAACACGCAGCCTTCTGATCTGGAGTCAGACGCCCTACCGTTGCCCCACAGAGCCGCGGTATAATAGCTTTGGTCAAGTTCGACAAAATATGAACTGAATTACTCGAATGAAAATTTAACTTACTCGGACGTGATTCGAACACGCAGCCTTCTGATCTGGAGTCAGACGCGCTACCGTTGCGCCACCGAGCCACGGTGTCAAAGCTCTGGTCAGGATCAACAAAATATTTACTGAATTACTCGAATGAAAAACTAAGTGACTCGGACGTGATTCGAACACGCAGCCTTCTGCTCTGGAGTCAGACGCGCTTTTTTTTTTTTTTTTTTTTAATTATATCATTAAAAAAATACACGACGCGTGTATGGTACAAAAAGCGAAATGCAACAAGATAATAGAACAAGAAAAAAATACGAAGTAACATTTGAAAAATCGGTCGCGAAAATGAACATCGATAAAGAAAGAACAACGATTAGATAATATTGATTAAACAATAGTGAGAAATAAAAAAAATTAAGCAACGTATCAAACACTATTAGGCAGTACATGTTGTAGAAAGAATTCATGAACAAAAATAGGCTAAATTAGATATTAAACAGCAGTAAAGACGATTAAGAAGAAATAAATTAACGAAAAAAAACTCCTTATTGAAAATGAGAAGCAAAGGCTTAGAACCGACAGAACACAGAAAAGGCCGCAAAACATTAAGAAAATCCATCACCATTAATCTGTAACTTATACTTTGAAACCGTAATCATCCGGGATCACAAAGTCCTTATACAGAGGACTGGTAACAGGCTGACCCTGATACCGACACGCCCGAGCAAAAAATTCGTTCTCTGAAGATGGCGGCCAAGCAACCTCCTTAGGCCACCACTCAGGCCGGCGATGACCCTTGAAAGGGTACAGACGCATAGCAACGGGAACCCTTTGAACCTTCGTAGCAGAGCCAGAAGAAGAAGACAGCTTCTGACCGACATCGCCATCGCTTGACGACAGCGAATGCTTAGCACTCCGACGCGGATCAGACTTGACACCGGCATCGACGATGGAAGATTCACCACAACCGGCCCGGACCGGAGAACCTTGAGGAATAGCGACTGAGGCAGGATCGACGACCATCGCTTCACCGTCACCACCACCGCCCGACGCCGCTTCTAAATCGCGGGATGCCATCCGGGGCCATAGAGGACACTCCCGAACAACATGTCCCTGCTTCTGGCACTTAAAGCACTTGAAATCAGGACAATGGCGATAAATATGGTCAGGAGAATAACACTTATTACATATTCTCAACTGAGAATCATGTCGGACAGCGTAAAACTTCTCCCGACCAACAGCATCGGCAACTCGTAAGCGATATGGTAATGATGACAGACTCTCAGGTAAGGTAACACGAACGGTACGAAGTCCGCAATAGAATGATGCCTTTTTATGCCAAACAAGCGGACCCTTGATTTCACAGCCAAGCGACGTTAATTTGGATAAAACGGCTTCATCAGTCACAAACTCAGGTAAGTCCGAAAAGGCGACAGGCACGGTCTTCGCAGAAACGCTTGAAATTTCATATATCTCACCATCAATATCCAAGCCCGAATCTATAACGCCCTCGACATCGGCCAAAGTCTTCAAGGTGAGAATGTAACCACCCTCATCACAGACAACTAAAGCAGAAGCACAATCCAGACCAAAGTTCGCAATCACCGCCGTAGACACAACTTCAAAACTTGGTAGATTTCGTTTAAAATCAATAAAGACCGATCTTTTGAATGCGTCCATCCTGGGTAGAAACACCCAGGAGGGATAACCAAATTAATAAATTAACAACTATTAAATTAAATGCACTAATAATAACCGAAAGAATAATAAATAGGCAAAAACCGCGCTTAGGCTTAGCGTGACGAAAACACGGAGAGCGAAATCAGACGACCTGCACTCTCCGAAAGCTCAAACGAAACTCCTAGTCAGACGCGCTACCGTTGCGCCACCGAGCCACGGTTTAATAGCTTTGGTCAAGTTCGACCAAATATGTACTGAATTACTCGAATGAAAAAACTAACTGACTCGGACGTGATTCGAACACGCAGCCTTCTGATCTGGAGTCAGACGCCCTACCGTTGCCCCACAGAGCCGCGGTATAATAGCTTTGATCAAGTTCGACAAAATATGTACTGAATTACTCGAATGAAAATTTAACTTACTCGGACGTGATTCGAACACGCAGCCTTCTGATCTGGAGTCAGACGCGCTACCGTTGCGCCACCGAGCCACGGTGTCAAAGCTCTGGTCAGGATCGACAAAATATTTACTGAATTACTCGAATGAAAAACTAAATGACTCGGACGTGATTCGAACACGCAGCCTTCTGCTCTGGAGTCAGACGCACTACCGTTGCGCCACCGAGCCACGGTTTAATAGCTTTGGTCAAGTTCGACCAAATATGTACTGAATTACTCGAATGAAAAACTAACTGACCCGGACGTGATTCGATCACGCAGCCTTCAGATCTGGAGTCAGACGCGCTACCGTTGCGCCACCGAGCCACGGTTTAATAGGTTTGGTCAAGTTCGACCAAATATGTACTGAATTACTCGAAGGAAAAACAGACTGACTCGGACGTGATTTGAACACGCAGCCTTCTGATCTGGAGTCAAACGCGCTACCGTTGCGCTACCGTTGCGCCACCGAGCCACGGTGTCAAAGCTCTGGTCAGGATCCACAAAATATTTACTGAATTACTCGAATGAAAAACTAACTGACCCGGACGTGATTCGAACACGCAGCCTTTTGATCTGGAATCGGACGCGCTACCGTTGCGCGACCGAGCCAAGGTGTCAAAGCTCTGGACAGGATCGACCAAATATGTACTGAATTACTCGAAGGAAAAACTAACTGACTCGGACGTAATTCGAACACGCAGCTTTCTGATCTGGAGTCAGATGCGCTACCGTTGCGCCACCGAGCCACGGTGTCAAAGCTCAGGTCAGGATCGACAAAATATTTACTGAATTACTCGAATGAAAAACTAAGTGACCCGGACGTGATTCGAACACGCAGCCTTCTGCTCTGGAGTCAGACGCGCTACCGTTGCGCCACCGAGCCACGGTTTAATAGCTTTGGTCAAGTTCGACCAAATATGTACTGAATTACTCGAATGAAAAACTAACTGACCCGGACGTGATTCGATCACGCAGCCTTCAGATCTGGAGTCAGACGCGCTACCGTTGCGCCGCCGAGCCACGGTTTAATAGGTTTAGTCAAGTTCGACAAAATATGTACTGAATTACTCGAAGGAAAAAAAGACTGACTCGGACGTGATTTGAACACGCAGAATTCTGATCTGGAGTCAAACGCGCTACCGTTGCGCTACCGTTGCGCCACCGAGCCACGGTGTCAAAGCTCTGGTCAGGATCCACAAAATATTTACTGAATTACTCGAATGAAAAACTAACTGACCCGGACGTGATTCGAACACGCAGCCTTTTGATCTGGAGTCGGACGCGCTACCGTTGCGCCACCGAGCCAAGGTGTCATAGCTCTGGGCAGGATCCACAAAATATTTACTGAATTACTCGAATGAAAAACTAACTGACCCGGACGTGATTCGATCACGCAGCCTTCAGATCTGGAGTCAGACGCGCTACCGTTGCGCCGCCGAGCCACGGTTTAATAGGTTTAGTCAAGTTCGACAAAATATGTACTGAATTACTCGAAGGAAAAAAAGACTGACTCGGACGTGATTTGAACACGCAGAATTCTGATCTGGAGTCAAACGCGCTACCGTTGCGCTACCGTTGCGCCACCGAGCCACGGTGTCAAAGCTCTGGTCAGGATCCACAAAATATTTACTGAATTACTCGAATGAAAAACTAACTGACTCGGACGTAATTCGAACACGCAGCTTTCTGATCTGGAGTCAGATGCGCTACCGTTGC
>NC_143385.1:27119719-27129719 GCF_980474605.1 Leiobunum rupestre | reverse complement strand
TACCCGACATAACAAATTAAAGGCTGTAATACCTTCAGAGAAGTGACCATCGTAATTTCGTTACTTATTGCTTATAACCGTAATCATCCGGGATCACAAAGTCCCAATACAGAGGACTGGTAACTGGCTGCCCCTGATAGCGACAATAGCGAGCATGAAATTCATTCTGGGAAGACGGAGGCCAAACAACTTCCTTAGGCCACCAATCTGGCCGGCGCCCTCCCTCAAAAGGAACCAAAGAGGAAATGGGAACCTTCTGAGTTTTCGCAGCAGGACGAGTGTAAGAAGACGAAGTCTTGCCGGAATCACCGTCGCTGGACGACAACGAATGCTTAGCACTCCGACGCGGATCAGACTTGAGACCAGCACTGACGACTGTTGAAACAACCCCGCCACCGAGGACCGGAAAAACTGGCGGAATAGAACCGGAGGGAGGATCGACTACTTCCATTGCAGCATCTCCAACGCCGACGGACACCGCTGCAGAATCACAGGACCCCATTCTGGGCCATAGTGGACACTCGCGAATGACATGACCCTGCTTCTGACACTTGAAGCACTTGAACTCCGGACACTGACGATATACGTGATCGGTAGCATAACACTTATTACACACTTTTATTTGGGAATCGTGTTTCACAGCGTAAAACTTCTCCCGACCAACAGCATCGGCGTTCCGTAAGCGATAAGGCAACGAAGAAAGCCCCTCGGGTAAAGTAACCCGAACAGTACGTACTCCACAATAAAATGATAATTTTTTATGCCAAACTATCTGACCCTTAATTTCGCAGCCAAGCGACATTAGCTTAGAGAGAACAGCGTCATCAGTCACGTATTCCGGCAGATCATGAAAAGCGGCAGTCACCGTCTTCGCAGAAACACTTGATATTTCGTAGAGCTCACCACCAATATCCAACCCAGAATCGATTACACCAACAACATCGGCCAAATTCTTCAAGGTAAGAATATAACCACCGTCATCACAAGCAACGAGGGAAGAAGCACAGTCCAGGCCAAAGTTCGCAGTAACCGCGGTAGAAACGACTTCAAAACTTGGTAGATGACGTTTAAAATCAATAAAAACCGACCGCTTGAAAGCATCCATCCTGGGTAGAAACACCCAGGAGGGAAAACGAGAGTGAAAATTAACTACTATTAAATAAAATTAACGAATAATAACAGATAGTAAAAATAAACCGGCAAAAAGCAGGCCCAGGCTTAGCGCGACGAAACACGGAGAGCAAAATCGAACGACCTGCACTCTCCAAAAGCTCGAATGCAACTCCCCTCTGGAGTCAGACGCGCTACCATTGCGCCACCGAGCCACAGTGTCAACGCTCTGGTTAAGTTCGATCAAATATGTACTGAATTACTCGAACGAAAAACTAACTGACTCGGACGTGATTCGAACACGCAGCCTTCTGATCTGGAGTCAGACGCGCTACCGTTGCGCCACCGAGCCACGGTTTAATAGCTTTGGTCAAGTTCGACAAAAAATGTACTGAAATACTCGAAGGAAAAACTAACTGACCCGGACGTGATTCGAACACGCAGCCTTCTGATCTGGAGTCAGACGCGCTACCGTTGCACCACCGAGCCACGGTGTCAATACTCTGGTCAGGATCGACAAAATATTTACTGAATTACTCGAAGGAAAAACTAACTGACTCGGACGTGATTCGAACACGCAGCCTTCTGATCTGGAGTCAGACGCGCTACCATTGCGCCACCGAGCCACGGTTTCAACGCTCTGGTCAAGTTCGACTAAATATGTACTGAATTACTCGAACGAAAAACTAACTGACTCGGACGTGATTCGAACACGCAGCCTTCTGATCTGGAGTTGGACGCGCTACCGTAGCGCCACCGAGCCAAGGTGTCATAGCTCTGGTCAAGTTCGACAAAATATGTACTGAATTACTCGAAGGAAAAACTAACTGACTCGGACGCGATTCGAACACGCAGCCTTCTGATCTGGAGTCAGACGCGCTACCGTTGCACCACCGAGCCACGGTTTAATAGCTTTGGTCAAGTTCGACCAAAAATGTACTGAAATACTCGAAGGAAAAACTAACTGACGCGGACGTGATTCGAACACGCAGCCTTCTGATCTGGAGTCAGACGCGCTACCGTTGCACCACCGAGCCACGGTGTCAATGCTATGGTCAGGATCGACAAAATATTTACTGAATTACTCGAAGGAAAAACTAACTGACTCGGACGTGATTCGAACACGCAGCCTTCTGATCTGGAGTCAGACGCGCTACCATTGCGCCACCGAGCCACGGTGCCAAAGCTCTGGTCAAGTTCGACCAAATATGTACTGAATTACTCGAATAAAAAACTAACTGACCCGGACGTGATTCGAACACGCAGCCTTCTGATCTGGAGTCAGACGCGCTACCGTTGCGCCACCGAGCCACGGTATCAAGGCTTTGGTCAGGATCGACAAAATATTTACTGAATTACTCGAAGGAAAAACTAACTGACTCGGATGTGATTCGAACACGCTGCCTTCTGATCTGGAGTCAGACGCGCTACCATTGCGCCACCGAGCCACGGTTTCAACGCTCTGGTCAAGTTCGAAAAAATATGTACTGAATTACTCGAAGGAAAAACTAACTGACTCGGACGTGATTCGAACACGTAGCCTTCTGATCAGGAGTTGGACGCGCTACCGTTGCGCCACCGAGCCAAGGTTTAATAGCTTTGGTCAAGTTGGACAAAATATGTACTGAATTACTCGAATGAAAAACTAACTGACTCGGACGTGATTCGAACACGCAGCCTTCTGATCTGGAGTCAGATGCGCTACCGTTGCGCCACCGAGCCACGGAAAATAGCTTTGGTCAAGTTCGGCAAAATATGTACTGTATTACTCGAAGAAAAAACTGACTGGCTCGGACGTGATTTGAACACGCAGCCTTCTGATCTGGAGTCAGACGCGCTACCGTTGCGCCACCGAGCCACGTTATAAAAGCTCTGGTCAAGTTCGACAAAATATTTACTGAATTACTCGAAGGAAAAACTAACTGACTCGGACGTTATTCGAACACGCAGCCTTCTGATCTGGAGTCAGACGCGCTACCGTTGCGCCACCGAGCCACGGTTTAATAGCTTTGGTCAAGTTCGACAAAATATGTACTGAAATACTCGAAGGAAAAACTAACTGACCCAGACGTGATTCGAACACGCAGCCTTCTGATCTGGAGTCAGACGCGCTACCGTTGCGCCACCGAGCCACGGTGTAATGGCTCTGGTCAGGATCGACAAAATATGTACTGAATTACTCGAAGGAAAATCTAACTGACTCGGACGTTATTAGAACACGCAGCCTTCCGATCTGTAGTCCGACGCGCTACCGTTGCGCCACCGAGCCATGGTGTCATAGCTGTGGTCAGGATCGACCAAATATGTACTGAATATCTCGAAGGAAAAACTATCGGACTCGGACGTAATTCGAACACGCAGCCTTCTGATCTGGAACCAGATGCGCTACCGTTGCGCCACCGAGCGCCGGTGTCAATGTTCTGGTCAGGATCGACAAAATATTTACTGAATTACTCGAAGGAAAAACTAACTGACTCGGACGTGATTCGAACACGCAGCCTTCTGATCTGGAGTCAGACGCGCTACCGTTGCGCCACCGAGCCACGGTGTCAAAACTCTGGCCAGGATCGACAAAATATTTACTGAATTACTCGAAGGAAAAACTAACTGACTCGAACGTGATTCGAACACGCAGCCTTCTGATCTGGAGTCAGACGCGCTACCATTGCGCCACCGAGCCACGGTGTCAACGCTCTGGTCAAGTTCGACAAAATATGTACTGAATTACTCGAAGGAAAATTTAACTGACTCGGACGTGATTCGAACCCGCAGCCTTCTGATCAGGAGTCGGACGCACTACCGTTGCGCCACCGAGCCAAGGTCTCAGTGCTCTGGTCAGGATCGACCAAATATGTACTGAACTACTCGAACGAAAAACTAACTGACTCGGACGTGAATCGAACACGCAGCCTTCTGATCTGAAGTCAGACGCGCAACCGTTGCGCCACCGAGCCACGGTTAAATAGCTTTGGTCAAGTTCGACAAAATATGTACTGAAATACTTGAAGGAAAAACTAACTGACCCGGACGTGATTCGAACACGCAGCCTTCTGATCTGGAGTCAGACGCGCTACCGTTGCGCCACCGAGCCACGTTATAATACCTTTGGTCAAGTTCGACAAAATATGTACTGAATTACTCGAACGAAAAACTAACTGACTCGGACGTGATTCGAACACGCAGCCTTCTGATCTGGAGTCAGACGCGCAACCGTTGCGCCACCGAGCCACGGTTAAATAGCTTTGGTCAAGTTCGACCAAATATGTACTGAAATACTCGAAGGGAAAAGTAACTGACCCGGACGTGATTCGAACACGCAGCCTTCTGAGCTGGAGTCAGATGCGCTACCGTTGCGCCACAGAGCCACGGTGTCAAAGCTCGGGTCAGGATCGACAAAATATTTACTGAATTACTCGAAGGAAAAACTAACTGACTCGGACGTGATTCGAACACGCAGCCTTCTGATCTGGAGTCAGACGCGCTACCGTTGCGCCACCGAGCCACGGTGCCAAAGCTCTGGTCAAGTTCGACCAAATATGTACTGAATTACTCGAATAAAAAACTAACTGACCCGGACGTGATTCGAACACGCAGCCTTCTGATCTGGAGTCAGACGCGCTACCGTTGCGCCACCGAGCCACGGTGTCATAGCTCTGGTCAGGATCGACAAAATTTTTACTGAATTACTCGAAGGAAAAACTAACTGACTCGGACGTGATTCGAACACGCAGCCTTCTGATCTGGAGTCAGACGCGCTACCGTTGCGCCACCGAACCACGGTTTAATAGCTTTGGTCAAGTTCGACAAAATATGTACTGAATTACTCGAAGGAAAAACTAACTGACTCGGACGTGATTTGAACACGCAGCCTTCTGATCTGGAGTCGGACGCGCTACCGTTGCGCCACCGAGCCCAGGTGTAAAAGCTCTGGTCAGGATCGACAAAATATTTACTGAATTACTCGAAGGAAAAACAGACTGACTCGGTCGTGATTCTGATCTGGAGTCAGACGCGCTACCGTTGCGCCACCGAGCCACGGTGTAAACGCTCTGGTCAGGATCGACAAAATATTTACTGAATTACTCGAAGGAAAAACTAACTGACTCGGACGTGATTCGAACACGCAGCCTTCTGATCTGGAGTCAGACGCGCTACCGTTGCGCCACCGACCCACGGTTTAATAGCTTTGGTCAAGTTCGACAAAATATGTACTGAATTACTCGAAGGAAAAACTAACTGACCCGGACGTGATTTGAACACGCAGCCTTCTGATCTGGAGTCGGACGCGCTACCGTTGCGCCACCGAGCCACGGTGTAAAAGCTCTGGTCAGGATCGACAAAATATTTACTGAATTACTCGAAAGAAAAACTAACTGACTCGGACGTAATTCGAACACGCAGCCTTCTGATCTGGAGTCAGATGCGCTACCGTTGAGCCACCGAGCCACGGTTTTATAGCTTTGGTCAAGTTCGACAAAATATGTACTGAATTACTCGAAGGAAAAACTAACTGACTCGAACGTGATTCGAACACGCAGCCTTCTGATCTGGAGACAGACGCGCTTCCATTGCGCCACCGAACCACGGTGTCAACGCTCTGGTCAAGTTCGACAAAATATGTACTGAATTACTCGAAGGAAAATTTAACTGACTCGGACGTGATTCGAGCACGCAGCCTTCTGACCTGGAGTCGGACGCGCTACCGTTGCGCCACCGATCCAAGGTGTCAGAGCTCTGGTCAGGATCGACCAAATATGTACTGAATTACTCGAACGAAAAACTAACTGACTCGGACGTGAATCGAACACGCAGCCTTCTGATCTGAAGTCAGACGCGCAACCGTTGCACCACCGAGCCACGGTTAAATAGCGTTGGTCAATTTCGACAAAATATGTACTGAAATACTTGAAGGAAAAACTAACTGACCCGGACGTGATTCGAACACGCAGCCTTCTGATCTGGAGTCAGACGCGCTACCGTTGCGCCACCGAGCCACGTTATAATAGCTTTGGTCAAGTTCGACAAAGTATGTACTGAATTACTCGAACGAAAAACTAACTGACTCGGACGTGATTCGAACACGCAGCCTTCTGATCTGGAGTCAGACGCGCAACCGTTGCGCCACCGAGCCACGGTTAAATAGCTTTGGTCAAGTTCGACCAAATATGTACTGAATTACACGAATAAAAAACTAACTGACCCGGACGTGATTCGAACACGCAGCCTTCTGATCTGGAGTCAGATGCGCTACCGTTGCGCCACCGAGCCACGGTTTAACAGCTTTGGTCAAGTTCGACAAAATATGTACTGAATTACTCGAAGGTAAAACTAACTGCCTCGGACGAGATTCGAACACGCAGCCTTCTGATCTGGAGTCAAAGGCGCTACCATTGCGCCACCGAGCCACGGTGTAAAAGCTCTGGTCAGGATCGACAAAATAGGTACTGAATTACTCGAATGAAAAACTAACTGACCCGGACGTGATTCGAACACGCAGCCTTCTGATCTGGAGTCAGACGCGCTACCGTTGCGCCACCGAGCCACGGTGTAAAAGCTCTGGTCAGGATCGACAAAATATTTACTGAATTATTCGAAGGAAAAACTAACTGACTCGGACGTGATTCGACCACGCAGCCTTCTGATCTGGAGTCAGACGCTTTTTTTTTTTTTTAATTATATCATTAAAAAATACACAACGCGTGTATTTTACAAAGAAGCGAGATGCAACAATTGACAGAATATATAAAGATAAAAATTAACGAGTAATAAATGACAAATCGGTCGGAAAAAAGCAACGAGAATACAAATAAAGATATTGAAGAGATAACAGCGAATAAAAAAGTGTATCCTACGACACATCAAAGAAATAATAGAAACAAATCGTATACGATTATTCATTGCATTATGTTGTTAGTAATAATTAACGAAAATAGGCAAAAATAAACATCGAACAGCATGTAAATTAGATAAATAATTGAAAAAAAATCGTATTGAAAATAAGTAACAAAGAATGATACCCGACATAACAAATTAAAGGCTGTAATACCTTCAGAGAAGTGACCATCGTAATTTCGTTACTTATTGCTTATAACCGTAATCATCCGGGATCACAAAGTCCCAATACAGAGGACTTTTAACTGGCTGCCCCTGATAGCGACAATAGCGAGCATGAAATTCATTCTGGTAAGACGGAGGCAAAACAACTTCCTTAGGCCACCAATCTGGCCGGCGCCCACCCTCAAAAGGATCCAAAGAGGAAATGGGAACCTTCTGAGTTTTCGCAGCAGGACGAGTGTAAGAAGACGAAGTCTTGCCGGAATCACCGTCGCTGGACGACAACGAATGCTTAGCACTCCGACGCGGATCAGACTTGAGACCAGCACTGACGACTGTTGAAACAACCCCGCCACCGAGGACCGGAAAAACTGGCGGAATAGAACCGGAGGGAGGATCGACTACTTCCATTGCAGCATCTCCAACGCCGACGGACACCGCTGCAGAATCACAGGACCCCATTCTGGGCCATAGTGGACACTCGCGAATGACATGACCCTGCTTCTGACACTTGAAGCACTTGAACTCCGGACACTGACGATATACGTGATCGGTAGCATAACACTTATTACACACTTTTATTTGGGAATCGTGTTTCACAGCGTAAAACTTCTCCCGACCAACAGCATCGGCGTTCCGTAAGCGATAAGGCAACGAAGAAAGCCCCTCGGGTAAAGTAACCCGAACAGTACGTACTCCACAATAAAATGATAATTTTTTATGCCAAACTATCTGACCCTTAATTTCGCAGCCAAGCGACATTAGCATAGAGAGAACAGCGTCATCAGTCACGTATTCCGGCAGATCATGAAAAGCGGCAGTCACCGTCTTCGCAGAAACACTTGATATTTCGTAGAGCTCACCACCAATATCCAACCCAGAATCGATTACACCAACAACATCGGCCAAATTCTTCAAGGTAAGAATATAACCACCGTCATCACAAGCAACGAGGGGAGAAGCACAGTCCAGGCCAAAGTTCGCAGTAACCGCGGTAGAAACGACTTCAAAACTTGGTAGATGACGTTTAAAATCAATAAAAACCGACCGCTTGAAAGCATCCATCCTGGGTAGAAACACCCAGGAGGGAAAACGAGAGTGAAAATTAACTACTATTAAATAAAATTAACGAATAATAACAGATAGTAAAAATAAACCGGCAAAAAGCAGGCCCAGGCTTAGCGCGACGAAACACGGAGAGCAAAATCGAACGACCTGCACTCTCCAAAAGCTCGAATGCAACTCCCCTCTGGAGTCAGACGCGCTACCATTGCGCCACCGAGCCACGGTGTCAACGCTCTGGCTAAGTTCGATCAAATATGTACTGAATTACTCGAACGAAAAACTAACTGACTCGGACGTGATTCGAACACGCAGCCTTCTGATCTGGAGTCAGACGCGCTACCGTTGCGCCACCGAGCCACGGTTTAATAGCTTTGGTCAAGTTCGACAAAAAATGTACTGAAATACTCGAAGGAAAAACTAACTGACCCGGACGTGATTCGAACACGCAGCCTTCTGATCTAGAGTCAGACGCGCTACCGTTGCACCACCGAGCCACGGTGTCAATGCTCTGGTCAGGATCGACAAAATATTTACTGAATTACTCGAAGGAAAAACTAACTGACTCGGACGTGATTCGAACACGCAGCCTTCTGATCTGGAGTCAGACGCGCTACCATTGCTCCACCGAGCCACGGTGTCAAGGCTCTGGTCAGGATCGACAAAATATTTACTGAATTACTCGAAGGAAAAACTAACTGACTCGGACGTGATTCGAACTCGCTGCCTTCTGATCTGGAGTCAGACGCGCTACCGTTGCGCCACCGAGCCACGGTTTAATAGCTTTGGTCAAGTTGGACAAAATATGTACTGAAATACTCGAATGAAAAACTAACTGACTCGGACGTGATTCGAACACGCAGCCTTCTGATCTGGAGTCAGATGCGCTACCGTTGCGCCACCGAGCCACGGTAAATAGCTTTGGTCAAGTTCGGCCAAATATGTACTGTATTACTCGAAGAAAAAACTGACTGACTCGGACGTGATTTGAACACGCAGCCTTCTGATCTGGAGTCAGACGCGCTACCGTTGCGCCACCGAGCCATGGTGTCATAGCTGTGGTCAGGATCGAAAAAATATTTACTGAATTACTCGAAGGAAAAACAGACTGACTCGGACGTGATTCTGCTCTGGAGTCAGACGCGCTACCGTTGCGCCACCGAGCCACGGTGTAAAAGCTCTGGTCAGGATCGACAAAATATTTACTGAATAACTCGAAAGAAAAACTAACTGACCCAGACGTGATTCGAACACGCAGCCTTCTGATCTGGAGTCAGACGCGCTACCGTTGCGCCACCGAGCCACGGTGTCAAGGCTCTGGTCAGGATCGACAAAATATGTACTGAATTACTCGAAGGAAAATCTAACTGACTCGGACGTTATTCGAACACGCAGCCTTCTGATCTGGAGTCCGACGCGCTACCGTTGCGCCACCGAGCCATGGTGTCAAAGCTGTGGTCAGGATCGACAAAATTTTTACTGAATTACTCGAAGGAAAAACTAACTTACTCGGACGTGATTCGAACACGCAGCCTTCTGATCTGGAGTCAGACGCGCTACCGTTGCGCCACCGACCACGGTTTAATAGCTTTGGTCAAGTTCGACAAAATATGTACTGAATTAATCGAAGGAAAAACTAACTGACTCTGACGTGATTTGAACACGCAGCCTTCTGATCTGGAGTCGGACGCGCTACCGTTGCGCCACCGAGCCCAGGTGTAAAAGCTCTGGTCAGGATCGACAAAATATTTACTGAATTACTCGAAGGAAAAAC
>NC_143385.1:27034719-27102219 GCF_980474605.1 Leiobunum rupestre | reverse complement strand
AGGAAAAACTAATTGACTCGGACGTGATTCGAACACGCAGCTTTCTGATCTGGAGTCAGACGCGCTACCATTGCGCCACCGAGCCACGGTGCCAAAGCTCTGGTCAAGTTCGACCAAATATGTACTGAATTACTCGAATAAAAAACTAACTGACCCGGACGTGATTCGAACACGCAGCCTTCTGATCTGGAGTCAGACGCGCTACCGTTGCGTCACCGAGCCACGGTGTCTTAGCTCTGGTCAGGATCGACAAAATTTTTACTGAATTACTCGAAGGAAAAACTAACTGACTCGGACGTGATTCGAACACGCAGCCTTCTGATCTGGAGTCAGACGCGCTACCGTTGCGCCACCGAGCCACGGTGTCAAATTTCTGGTCAGGATCGACAAAATATTTACTGAATTACTCGAAGGAAAAACAGACTGACTCGGACGTGATTCTGATCTGGAGTCAGACGCGCTACCGTTGCGCCACCGAGCCACGGTGTAAAAGCTCTGGTCAGGATCGACAAAATATTTACTGAATTACTCGAAAGAAAAACTAACTGACTCGGACGTGATTCGAACACGCAGCCTTCTGATCTGGAGTCAGACGCGCTACCGTTGCGCCACCGAGCCACGGTTTAATAGCTTTGGTCAGGATCGACAAAATATTTACTGAATTACTCGAAGGAAAAACTAACTGACTCGGACGTGATTCGAACACGCAGCCTTCTGATCTGGAGTCAGACGCGCTACCGTTGCGCCACCGAGCCACGGTTTAATAGCTTTGGTCAAGTTCGACAAAATATGTACTGAATTACTCGAAGGAAAAACTAACTGACCCGGACGTGATTTGAACACGCAGTCTTTTGATCTGGAGTCGGACGCGCTACCGTTGCGCCACCGAGCCACGGTGTAAGAACTCTGGTCAGGATCGACAAAATATGTACTGATATACTCGAAGGAAAAACTAACTGACCCGGACGTGATTCAAACACGCAGCCTTCTGATCTGGAGTCAGACGCGCTACCGTTGCGCCACGGAGCCACGGTGTCAAAGCTCTGGTCAGGATCGACAAAATATTTACTGAATTACTCGAAGGAAAAACTAACTGACTCGGACTTGATTCGAACACGCAGCCTTCTGATCTAGAGTCGGACGCGCTACCATTGCGCCACCGAGCCACGGTGCTAAAGCTGTGGTCAAGTTCGACCAAATATGTACTGAATTACTCGAATAAAAAACTAACTGACCCGGACGTGATTCGAACACGCAGCCTTCTGATCTGGAGTCAGACGCGCTACCGTTGCGCCACAGAGCCACGGTGTCAAAGCTCGGGTCAGGATCGACAAAATATTAACTGAATTACTCGAAGGAAAAACTATCTGACTCGGACGTGATTCGAACACGCAGCTTTCTGATCTGGAGTCAGACGCGCTACCATTGCGCCACCGAGCCACGGTGCCAAAGATCTGGTCAGGATCGACAAAATATTTACTGAATTACTCGAAGGAAAAACAGACTGACTCGGACGTGATTCTGATCTGGAGTCAGACGCGCTACCGTTGCGCCACCGAGCCACGGTGTAAAAGCTCTGGTCAGGATCGACAAAATATTTACTGAATTACTCGAAAGAAAAACTAACTGACTCGGACGTGATTCGAACACGCAGCCTTCTGATCTGGAGTCAGACGCGCTACCGTTGCGCCACCGAGCCACGGTTTAATAGCTTTGGTCAGGATCGACAAAATATTTACTGAATTACTCGAAGGAAAAACTAACTGACTCGGACGTGATTCGAACACGCAGCCTTCTGATCTGGAGTCAGACGCGCTACCGTTGCGCCACCGAGCCACGGTTTAATAGCTTTGGTCAAGTTCGACAAAATATGTACTGAATTACTCGAAGGAAAAACTAACTGACCCGGACGTGATTCGAACACGCAGCCTTCTGATCTGGAGTCAGACGCGCTACCGTTGCGCCACCGAGCCACGGTTTAATAGCTTTGGTCAAGTTCGACAAAATATGTACTGATATACTCGAAGGAAAAACTAACTGACCCGGACGTGATTCAAACACGCAGCCTTCTGATCTGGAGTCAGACGCGCTACCGTTGCGCCACGGAGCCACGGTGTCAAAGCTCTGGTCAGGATCGACAAAATATTTACTGAATTACTCGAAGGAAAAACTAACTGACTCGGACTTGATTCGAACACGCAGCCTTCTGATCTAGAGTCGGACGCGCTACCATTGCGCCACCGAGCCACGGTGCTAAAGCTGTGGTCAAGTTCGACCAAATATGTACTGAATTACTCGAATAAAAAACTAACTGACCCGGACGTGATTCGAACACGCAGCCTTCTGATCTGGAGTCAGACGCGCTACCGTTGCGCCACAGAGCCACGGTGTCAAAGCTCGGGTCAGGATCGACAAAATATTAACTGAATTACTCGAAGGAAAAACTATCTGACTCGGACGTGATTCGAACACGCAGCTTTCTGATCTGGAGTCAGACGCGCTACCATTGCGCCACCGAGCCACGGTGCCAAAGATCTGGTCAGGATCGACAAAATATTTACTGAATTACTCGAAGGAAAAACAGACTGACTCGGACGTGATTCTGATCTGTAGTCAGACGCGCTACCGTTGCGCCACCGAGCCACGGTTTTAAGCTCTGGTCAGGATCGACAAAATATTTACTGAATTACTCGAAAGAAAAACTAACTGACTCGGACGTGATTCGAACACGCAGCCTTCTGATCTGGAGTCAGACGCGCTACCGTTGCGCCACCGAGCCACGGTTTAATAGCTTTGGTCAGGATCGACAAAATATTTACTGAATTACTCGAAGGAAAAACTAACTGACTCGGACGTGATTCGAACACGCAGCCTTCTGATCTGGAGTCAGACGCGCTACCGTTGCGCCACCGAGCCACGGTAAATGGTTTTGTTCAAGTTCGGCAAAATATGTACTGAATTGCTCGAAGGATAAACTAACTGACTCGGACGTGATTCGAACACGCAGCCTTCTGATCTGGAGGCAGACGCGCTACCGTTGCACACCCGAGCCACGGTAAATAACTTTGGTCAAGTTCGACAAAATATGTACTGTATTACTCGAAGGAAAAACTGACTGACTCGGACGTGATTCAAACACGCAGCCATCTGAACTGGCGTCAGACGCGCTACCGTTGCGCCACCGAGCCACAGTACGATAACTTTGGTCAAGTTCAACAAAATATGTACTGAATTACTCGAATGAAAAACTATCTGACTCGGACGTGATTCGAACACGCAGTCTTCGGGTCTGGAGTTAGACGCGCTAATGTTGCGCCACCGAGCCACGGTTTAACAGCTTTGGTCAAGTTCGACCAAATATGTACTGAATTACTCGAAGGAAAAACTAACTGACTCGTACGTGATTCGAACACGCAGCCTTCTGATCTGGAGTCGGACGCGCTACCGTTGCGCCACCGAGCCAAGGTGTCAATGCTCAGGTCAGGATCGACAAAATATGTACTGAATTACTCGAATGAAAACCTCACTGAGAGGGTCGTGATTCGAACACGCAGCCTTTTGATCTGGAGTCAGACGCGCTACCGTTGCGCCACCGAGCCACGGTTTAACAGCTTTGGTCAAGTTCGACTTGCAGGTTTTTATTGGGGACTCAGACGCACTTTCGTTGCACCACCGAGTAACAGTACCATTATGCTGGTCAAGCTCGATAAAATGTCTAATTAACTACTCGAATGAAAAACTAACTGGCGCGGACGTTATTCGAACACGAAGGCTGTGGCGAAGGCTTTGATGGGAGCGAGAAATTCTCAGAAATAGCTATCTTCTTCTTTGATCTATTGTTATTCACTTTCTTCTTATCTAGACAAAAACCGAAAAATCTTTTTCAATCGTCTAAAGCTTATTACCACGAGTAACAGGTCCTAAATGGGTTAGAGTGTGCAATAACTGGTGGCTTTACCGGGGAGTCGGGGTCCGGCTCTTGTAACCCATAAGGGCGGTGGCGCACTGGGAGATGTTAGCTCTGATCAAATGGTCCTATCTCCACCTCCGACTTCGGTCAGGTTTGGGCTGGATACTGAACTTCGGTTCAGGCTAACGGAGTGGGTCCAGGCAAGTTGGCCGCCTCGGCGTATTGGGTAGCCTGCTGTGGGGCGGCGGGCCTCCGTATGCGGGCACGGCGGTCCTGTTTCACGGCCTTTTGGGGCCCACCGGGATCTCCAGTGCCAGCTGTGCCGGGTTACTTGGGCTGCTGTGTGCTCGTCGTTCCCCTTTAGGAGCTCTCTCCAAAGTGTTTGGCTCCTTAACTACGTAGATTGGGTGTCGGCTGGAGTTGTTATAGCATCCATTCTAAATCCCACTGCTGTGTGCGAAGTGAAGATTGTACCACCCATTGCTGCACCTTTTGCTGGGTTGAGTGGCTGGCGTCAAAGGTGCGACCATCAGTAGTAGGGTTCTGCTACCCATGCTGGATTTGTCACCTGTCCGGGCTAGGTGGACGCTGGCGTAGGGCACTATGATGATAGGCCTCCGGTGGTATGGTCTCTGTTACTAGGTACACCGGGCTATAAATTCTGACACACTGGCTGTCGGAGAAAGATTGGTCCTTCCCACTGTTTGTATTGGGTATGGTGGTGTTTGACCAGTGGCTGCGCTGGCTCGGACTTGTGCCTCCACCGGCTGAAGATAGGGTTTCTTCAGGTTGGCGGTTGCCTGCATTGCTCGTGGAGTGCTTGCACAGGGGAAAGGATCAGCCCAAGGCAAGGGAGTGCGAGGAACTGGTGCCTCACCCATGTGTTCGCCTAGAGTTGAAAAAGAATAGCTATTAGTTTGATTTTTGGGAGCTAGTCATTGTCCCTTGTTGATGTCCCTTTTCCTGTATTGGAGGTCCGGCATTGTAATGGACATTGCGGAATCAGACTCGTAACTCGTTCTTACCCTATCCCTTAATTGGTTCGATATGACTGGGTCCCTGACGGTTGTTTGCTGTTCCATTAAGGGTGGATTAGGCGGCTGTGTGATTAGATCCTCATTCATATGTGGGATACTACTTTGGGTATCTTGAATCGGGGATATAATAGGGTCCCTTTGCGGATGTACTTTGTCGTTTGGGGATTTTCCCAGTTTTATCTTGTTATAAGGGATTGCAAGAACCACACAGATGGTTTTGCTTATGGTTGTTATTAGTGTTAACTCTGGTTTGGGCTGATAATTAGGGTTGTCTTCAGGAATTGAGTAACGGGTTTCAGTTGGAGGGGTGTGCGACACGACTTCGGATAGTAAAGTAGGGTTCTTTGCTGGTCTCGAAGCGGAATATCTCTTACCTGGCTGGCTAACATAGGGATTTGAGAGGCGACAGCCTTCCCTGGATATTCGATACGTGGTAGCTGGTCGATATTGTGGACGTTGCCGTTGTTGTCGTGGTTCTGGAGAACTATCTGGCCATTTTTAAATTATTGCATTCTGTAAGAGAATCATTGTTTGCTTTGTTAGTTCATTAGTTCCGTTGGCTTTATCGGAGTCATAGTCACAAAACGACTTGGTTGTTGACGTCTGGACCGGAAGGTTTTGAGGACTGGTTGGCACTGAAAAGACGCCAGGGGTGATGCTGGAAAGCCTCGGTCCAGGATCTATTTCTGGCTTCCATTGATATTTCTCGTCGGTCTCTGATTTTGCTCGAATCGTAGGAGGAGGAAGAGTTGTTCGAGGGCAGGTAGTCGTCGATATTAGCCCGGCCTGCTTTGTCGGTGGACATAAATTAGGGTTCCGGCCGTCAGATGATGATGATGATGAAATAGCGGTAATCATTGTGACCGTTGGCGTTTCCGTGATGGTTGTGGTACCGAGCTCTTCTGGAGTTGGAAGAGAAACACTAGTTAGTTCAGAGTTATTGGAATAAGTTACTTGTTCTTTCTTGGCATCGGTGAAATTGTCGGTGCCCGGCTCTGGCGTAGTTGTTTTCTTTGCATGGTCTTCAGCCGTTAGTGGGATACTCAGTTCATTTCCATTAAATAGAATGATGAGGTTACTGGATCTGCAATCCAAGCAGGCTTCCATCTCGACCAACCAGTCGTATCCTAGTATGATAGGAAAGGAGGACTCTTTCAGCAGGTAGAAAGAAAAATGAAGCGTTGCTCCGTTTGGGCTGTTGAGTTGCATCGCCCGGGTTACTGTTCCTGCTTTCTTGGCGTATACATGTTGAGTGGCTAGTTGAGACCTGCTTCTAGGCAACTCGTAAATAGGATAATTCGGGTATAACTTCTTGAAGACTTCAGTGTCGATACAGGAAAGCTGAGATCCGGTGTCCAAGAGTGCTTGAATCGGTTGGTTGTTTAGATACACAGCTACGTAAGGGCTACCTTCGTTATGCTTTCCCTGAAGTAACTCCTTTCCTCGCTTGATGGTAGACTCGATTATAAGCGGATTTATAATCGAAGGAATGGAAAACGGGTTTCTTGATGTAACAGAACTAGAAATGTTCATGGAACGGGTCGGGGTAGTACCCTTGAAAACAAAAACTTCATTAGTTAGATCTTTAGTAATTTCAGTACCGTTACCAGAGCCTCCAGCGTAGTCAACATTAGGTTTTCGAGCCTCAGTTTGTGGTGAGGGCATTTTGTTGACAGTTCCACGTTCTAGAATTGGTCTTTCTGATGACTTTGTAGTGAGAGTTTCTACATAAGTATTAGTCTCTGGTTTTCGTTCGTGACGTCGATTGTTCGAATAGTATGGATTGATTTGGTCTATTGAACTAGTAATGGAGTTCAAAAGTTGATTTTCACAATCCGTTTCTTTAGTTTGGTGAATCGTGGTAGTTTGGACTCGATCCGGAACTATTGGATCCTTTGCAGTTGTTTCACGCATTATCGGCGAATGAATTTCATGAGGTTTGACAGCCCTTGTCTGGTCATTGCTCGGTTTACTGAGTTCTGGTCTGCCTTCTATAACAACGCCCACTTGAATTAGGGTAGGTGGTGGGTGCTGGTTTTCTTAAATGACAGTCCTCCCGTCCACCTGAGGTGGCTCCTGTAGTACCATTATACTGGTTATTGGCCACTCGGGTTCTGAATTCCTTTGGAATCCTATTGGTAAAGTGGGGCCCTTAACGGGTCAGAGTGTGCAATAACTGGTGGCTTTACCGGGAAGTCGGGGTCCGGCTCTTGTAACCCATAAGGGCGGTGGCGCACTGGGAGATGTTAGCTTTGGTCACATGGTCCTATCTCCACCTCCGACTTCGGTCAGGTAGGGGCTGGATACTGAGCTTCGGTTCGGGCTAACGGAGAGGGTCCGTGCAAACTGGCCGCCTCGGCGGATTGGGTAGCCTGCTGTGGGGCGGCGGGCCTCCGTATGAGGGCACGGCGGTCCTGTTTCCCGGCCTTTTCGACTCACGCCGGGATCTCTGGTGCTAGCTGTGCCGGGTTACTTGGACTGCTGTGTGCTCGTCGTTCCCCTTTAGGAGCTCTCTCCAAAGGGCTCGACTCCCTGCCTCCATAGGTGGGGTGTCGGCTGGAGTTCCTACAGCATCCGCTCTCTATCCCACAGTGGCGGGCTGGTCGTCCCATTGCTGCGCCTTTTGTCGGGATGAGTGGCTAGAGTCGAGGGTGCGACCATCAGTAGTAGGGTTCTGCTAACCATGCTGAATTTGTCACCTGTCCGGGCTTGTGGACGAGCTCTTAAGTTTTTGGGGAAATTATTGTGAGACCGAGACGAGACTAAGGGCAATAAAAAACATTTGGTGAGACTGAGCCCGAGACCAAGTCTTAGTGTGCAGCTATGTACTCTGCGTCGACCGAAATCCGAAAACCAAAATTTGACGTTCGACGTCATAATCAAATGTAATTATTTTCGCGTAAATGAAAACCAAGCTTAATATACCAAAAAAGTCTATAAAGAAAAAAGATACAGCGGCGCGCCGTTCTTTGTATCGGCGGCGGCAGCGGCGGCGTGCACCGATTTTCGAACAATCGGCGGCGGCGCGATCGGCGCGTTCAAAATTATCGACGGCGGCGGCGTTTAGCGGCGGCGCAAGCCTCTAGCTTGGATTATACTATATAGATAAAATCAATAAGCAGAGTAGTATTATCAAAAATATTAAGTTTTCATGAATCCGGTTATACTACAAAACGAAGATAATACAGACGATCTTAGCGGCGGTTGTTGAAATGAAATCTGACAATGAGTAGAAAACGCTATAACAAAAATTTGTGTTTGGACAATTTTCCAACAATGTTTTTCCAACTTAAAGCTTAAATACTTTTATATTTTGGGTTAATTGTGGATTATTTATTCTCGAGGGCCCTTCTAGAAAAATCCTACCGGGCCCATTTATCCTCCGGGCCCGTAGGCTTAAGCCTACTCAGCCTATTGGATAATCCGCCACTGGGTGGAACCAACTCCATTCGTTAATTGGACATGTCTTGGAGGGCAGAAATCCTTGGGTCGTCGATTGATTGTACTGGCTTTGCATTTTCCGGGCAGTAGCGACTGTGGTGCTCAGTTGATCCACATCAATAACAAGCTCCAGCTACTCTAGGACGTCTTTGCAATTGTTGGTTAGTAGTATACCCAATTTGGGGACTAGCCCTTGCCGAGGGTTGGTAAGGCTCAGGACCCCCAAATGCTTGTACGATTGGTTCAGCGTACATGACGGCCATCTGCAAATCTCTTAAGGTATACATCACATTAGACTGTAATAACGCATTATCTTTTGGTAAGAGACCCATTCGAATCTGTTGTATAATCATAATTTCCGAGGGACGATTAGTATCGGATAGCTGATTATATAAGGCTATCAACTTTTCTACATACGTCTCTGCCAATTTTCCAACTTTTTGTCTGGACTCATAAATGCGACACCATATTTTAAAATTATAGAATCCTGCAAGAAATTGCTGATCAAAGAGGGTTTCAAAGTCTCTTCGGGACTGAATTAAAGCCCTATTTCTACGGTACCAGGTCTTGGCTTGACCTTCTTATAGTAGTGGCAGAATTCTAAGTAGATCATCTTCGGATATGCGCATAACGTCTTGATATTCAAGTAAACTATCTTTAGAATCGGAATGTTCATCTCCACTGGCATTTGCCAGTAACTTTGACTAGGGACAACTGATGGCTGTAGTAATTGTGGTTGAGCTTGGATTGGTACAACAGAGGGCATAACCGGTCTATTTTGGGCTGAAAATTGCGGGTTGCCTATATAGCTTGATACATTACTAGCTCTAGGGATAGATGTTTGGGATACTAAATACGGGGGCATTGGTTGTTGATTACTAAACTGGGAAAAATTAGCAGGTTGGGATAGGTTGGTTTGTTGATAACCAGGTGGAGGGTTCACCTGCTGAAAAAATTGTGGCAAGGGTGGGGCACTATACGATAAATTATTGGCTATATTACCTTGCGAAACTACGGGATAATTGGTTTGGCCTATTTGAGTAACCGGGCTAGGAATTCCACTATTACCTGAATAACTCGCAACTGTCGGTGCCACACGGGTACCCACTGGGCCTTGGTACGTACTAATTGGCACAGAAGGAGAATTCTGGTTAACGCATGGGTAGTTTCTACCTAGCTGAAGTGTAGGAAATTGTATACTAGTCGTATTAAGAGGGGGCTGAGATTCTGTGGTCTGTGGCGTATTAATAACGGGACAACTAACTGCTTCCGGCCCAATTCTCCGAGGGTAATTAGGTAATCTGGGCGTATTTATCCCTTCCCTTCGTCGGAATATACAGGGTGTCTCAATTTGCTCGATCCGGCCGTTTTTCTCAAAATGTATTTATGCTAGGGTTCGATTTTGTGCCGTTTTGGAAAATTTATTTTTTCACCGGTAGGTGTCACGCAAAATGTTTCAATAGAAAGTTGTAGGGCATAGTCGAAAGTGTAAAAAATAATTTTGGTTCGGTGGAAAAAGACCTATTTTTCCCTGAGTTTGGAGGTCGGGGGAAAAACAAGTTCTACTAGCAGGCAATAGCCTTTAACGTAAACAATCGTACATAATCACAACACACATGTACATTTATTGTAGGGAACTTATGCTTTCAGCTATGTAGTTAATAATCAGATCTGCAAGAAGTTATTGTTAAAGAAAATTATTACGTTCAACACCTAATTAGACAAAGTAGACAAAGACGTGGTTACGAGTAAGATCATCAAACAAAGATTTGTAGACCAAAAATTACGCTTATTTTCCTTTTGTTGTTTTTTAACGTGAAATATCAATTGCCCGAGTAGTATTTAAAGCGTTTACATTTCAAAGTTAAAACATTATCTCAGCTTGGCCGATTGTTGTCAGTATACCTCTTTACACTCGAGATCAGCGCGCTCATATGCTAGAATTATTTTACGGAGAAGGTCGTTGTAATGCTACTCTAGTAAGTCAGTTATTTAGACGAAGATTTCCCAATTGCAGACCAAGTCATACGGCGGTTCTTAGAGTGGTCCGCGACTTCGACAACTATGGTAATATCAATCCGAGGTTTCGTGGTCGTGGTCTCCAGGACATCGACATGGAAAACACCATACTTGCCTACTTCGTCACCTATCCTCGAGCACGGCCGTCTCGAGATCTGCTTCGCGCTCATAGCGGCCCAGGCGATCGTACGAAAATCACGTATGGAAAATTAGTTCAAAAACTTCTCCCATCATTTTTTGGCGGTAGTGTAGCCCCCCCCCCCCCCTTCAGAAAACTCGTAGCCATGTTATCGAATGGGAATAACTGCGCGGAACTTTGGAATTTCAATTATTATCGCGTAATGTGTAATTTTTTGTAAAATATTTTTTTAGTAATATTTAAGTTAATTAATAATAAAAACGTTAACACCTCTTGAGATTTTTTAATGCAAAGTAAAGTTTTGAAAAACGTTATTAAAATTTGGTGATTCTGGAGCCAGAAGTCGCCGTCGACGTTTTCTGTATAAAAATGTAAACATAAACACTTGGTTCTCCTTACAGCTGCATTATTGTTATGTAGTAACTTCCAGAGGCCTTTGTTTTGTATTAATGTTTAAAAATTTAATTAAATTAGTAAAATAAATTAATTTTAAAAGAAAACAAATGGGACTTATCTTTAAGAATATGTAAAAGCTTATTATTAAGGTATTGACTTGTTTTTTTAAGAGCCAAAATAAGTTTAATAATACATATTAGTTGGGATATGGGATGATGTATTATAATGATAATTTATACAGGATTAGTTGGAATATTGTTTAACATAGTATGATTATTTATTCAAATATTGACTAGTTGAATAATAATAATAATAATAATTTATACAGGTACGTCCATGTACATGTGTTGACTAGGTGGAATATGAGTTAACATATAATGATAATTTATACTGGCATGGATTAATTAACTAACTGTCACTTGGTAGATCACTATGAATGAAAATAGTGATTGAAATTTGGAAGTACTTTTCGAGAAAGAGGCTTATGCACAAGTTATTTCATTTTCTGGAAACCAGATTTAAGGAGGTATGACACGCAAGATTTTGTAGACAATGAAGTTATTCTAATAGATTCATGTGTTTCCTTTTCAATATTTTCTTCTCGCAGTTGGTTTGAACTTTTTCTAGATATTGAGGAAAATCATTTTCTAGCCAAGCCAGTCTCTCGTCATTAACATAGAAAAATGGACACTTGTTCTGATTTCAGGACCTGTATCCAAGACTCATAGTGGCTACATTGTGAATGTCATACCACTTTTGAATAACTTTCATATAAGTGATAGTAGAACCCACTGTTTTAAACTGTGCGCTTGTGGATGACTTCCTTGGTAGTTCATTAGGTATTCCAAAGCCACTATGACAGGAGTTGAAAATATATCTATTGCTCGCCTTACACTCAACTTTTCTAGATATATATTTTTTAGATTCACAGAATGGAACGCAACAAATTTTTGTGGTGGGCATTTTTGCATCTTAAAAATTGGCAATATTTTAAAACTAAAGTTTGAGAAATGTGAACTTAATTTAAAGAATAATAAAGCTATTTTTTAAATAATATGAATAATATTGTGGTTGTTTATTTAAAATTCTGATAAAATAAATGCAAATACTGGTTTGAAAACTTAAAAACTTGAATCCTGTGAAAAACTTTGGTTAGGCTTAGCAATGAACTAATAAAACTCAATATAAGCATATTACTTTAATTAAATAAATGTTTTAAATGAAAACTTATTAGATAAAGATCAAATTATAAGTTGTACATCCCAAACTTTCCAGAAGTTTTTGAAAAACAATGCAAAAAGGATTAACTAGTTGAATTTACCGCCATAGAAAACTATTAAATATCCCGCTAATTTTTTACATTTAAGGGGGGCTCAGACAGCGCTCCTAGTGTTAAAAGAAGGTATTCGCGGAAATACATAGGAGAGGAAATCTTTGCCTGGGCCGCTATGAGCGCGAAGCAGATCTCGAGACGGCCGTGCCTCGAGCCAGCGTCAAGACTGCCAGCTTTGACTTAGGGTTGGATCGAAACTACGTTTGGAGAACACTCAAAAGACACCATTTTCATCCTTATCGAGCGACACTTCACCAAGGACTGCATGACGGTGATAGACAGCGCCAACTCGACTTCTGCAATTGTTTTTGCCTCATGGCTGACGCACACCAGGATTTTCACGATCAACTACTGATGTCCGACGAATGTTCATTCGGAAGAGATGGGCCTTTCAACCGTCAAAACCAACATATGTGGGACTACGAGAATCCACACTGGGGATTTCCTCACCGCCACCAAGTGCAGTTTCGCTTAAATGTGTGGGCTGGTCTGTTAGGCGACAGAATTATTGGCCCGTTCTTCCTGCCAAATCGTCTGAACGGTCAAAACTACTTGGAGTTCCTTCAAAATGAAATATCCAACGTGTTGGACGACATTCCTCTGGCCGAGCACAGACGCATCTAGTTGCAGCAAGATGGGGCGCCACCTCACCAATATCGTGACGTGGTTGCATATCTAAACGACGAGTTTCCTGGAAGATAGATCGGAAGAACTGGTCCTGTTCGTTGGCCTGCAAGATCCCCTGATCTAACACCACTCGACTTTTTTCTTTGGGGATTTGTAAAGGATTACGTATACCAAACACCTGTGACGAGCGTTGAAGATTTACGACAAAGAATCATCGAAGCATGTCGCCGGGTGACTCCAGAAATGGTTCGGGGAGCATTTCGCAATATGCAACATCGTGCATAGCATCAGAAGGTGGAATTTTTGAAAACATTTTGTAGAAGTCATTAAAAAACATTTGTCACTTGGGATAATTATTATTTGTTTATTTTTCGAAATCTTATAACTGAAATGCATGTTACCTACAATTCGTTAAAGGCTATTGCCTGCTAGTACAACTTGTTTTTTTCCCCGACCTCCAAACTCAGTGAAAAATAGGTCTTTTTCAACCGAACCAAAATTATTTTTACACTTTCGACTATGCCCTACAACTTTGCTATTGAAACATTTTGCGTGACACGTACCGGTGAAAAAATAAATTTTCCAAAACGGCACAAAATCGTTCGATTTATCTGAAATTTAGTAACCAAAGCCTTCCATACCTAACAAATAAATCCTGAAAATTTCAGAACCCTGCATAAATACATTTTGAGAAAAATGGCCTGATCCAGCAAATTGAGACACCCTGTATTACGAGCGTGATTCCGATCACTATCAGAAAGTTCTAATTGTTCTAGACAGCGAACTAAATCACTAGAGACACCTGCTTGCGCCATAGGATTGTCACCAATATTTGATCGATTTTCTAAGGTGTTATTGACATTGTTAGGGGGTGAACTTGAGAGAGAGAATGGCTCTGGACGAGCTCTCCAAGACATTGTAGGGGGTATAACAATTTACATAAAAAATAATTAAATACACATTGCGGCCCTATTTGAGGTTAGGGTAAATAAAGCTCGTTGGGCTACACAATTTGTATCAATACCTAAAACAATTTATCTAAAAGTATTTAGAATTTTTTTCATTTATGCTAATTTAGAGTAACAATAGTTCGACAATAGAAACACTTGCACTGGTTAATTCTTATTTTATATACGACACTCAACAAATTTTAACACTAACCGTCCTTAACACACTGGAATCAAAAGCAACTTGGGTGCGCTCAGTTTATGGACAGTGAAGGTCGAGGACCTACACAATTTGGTTAATCACACTGCGCATTGAATACTAACGTTACTTGTCACGTGTGTCTAGGGCGTTTACACTGTGAGCATCGACACAAAGTAACTTAACCTCTTAACTATGATTACTATTCCGAAATTAGTTGCAATTTTTAACATTTTGACACCGTAATTTTTCACTCTCTCTGTGATTCAACAGCTTAAAATCAGTTATCCTGTCGACTGCGCCACGTTATAAAGACGTTTCAGTTTTGGGGCGAAAATTTAGGGTAAATCGTGCCGATTTTGTAGGAGGGATCTACAATGTTGTTCAATTTCGCCACTCCCGCGCAAATAAATCAAACGAGACTCACTCGTCCGCCGTTACATCGAAATTTATATTGTTCGGGATAACCGTGCTGATGAATTGTGGAGTTGAGTGAAAAGTAATACAGTCAAGGTCAATGAAATATAGATTTTATTTGGCACGTAGACTTTAACTTTGATACACTTTATCATCAATTTAATTACCCTTGTTATTAATTATCGTATTTAACCACCGAATTAAACCTTGCTCACGAACAATTATTTAACCATTGAATATGACACTTTGAATTATCACAAAAATTACAATTTAAATGAAAAAATAGACTTAAGTTTTCTTCAGGGTCGTTTGCCTTTAGTCGTCTTAACCACGCACTTAACACTACACTCTAAATCACAATCAACGTTAATAATTTACACCAAAAGGATTGAAATCACCACCGATTCTCTACTGAACTTCAGCCCGGGCTTACTTTTCACCGGTCCCGCTCGGCAGTACTTAAGCCTCTCGAGTCGTCTTCAAACTTAAATCTTCTAATAATATTATAACCGTCACGGCTTTATATATCGCCCCGTGTTGACTTAATTATAACAAAAAGCGATAAAGAGAATAGAGGGGGGGGTGTTGATAAAAACCCTTGTGGTCTTTCCTTGACCTTGAGGGGATTACCTGGTTTAAACTATAGATGGCGCCAGGTTTGGGGTTTATAGTTCAAACCCGGGGTTTTTAAACTAGGGAATAGGTGGACTTTTAATTACTTTTATATGTCGTATGTATTTAAACCAAAAATTACTGATATTTAACAATTTTTTTAACGAAATTGGTTGAAATCGTTATACCGGTTACAACTTCGCAAGATGTTTTTAAAAGGTAAGACAATTAAAAATGGCTTCCTGATTTAACTTTCGAAAGCCAATTAAGTGGATTTTACGCTCATCATTTCAATAAGCTATCAAAATATTTGTATTCAATATCCATTTTATATTTAATGCCGATGTTATAATTTAGCCTGCAGAGCGAAGCTACACGGTAGAAAAATCTAGCTGTACTTTGGTCTTAACTGCGTATTGCGTCGTCGTGTGCTCTATTTCACTCTAAAAGTAAAATTTCCAACAACTCCTGTCGAGAGCTCTGCAAGAAGCAGTAGTTAGAAAAGAGATATAACATCCTCTAAATTAAACAACTTGTTAATAATCTAATTTTAGTAGTGGACTTTCCATAATTAACATTTTAAGACCGTATATTAGGATATAAATTGAAATAACAATACTTATTCTCTCCCCATGGTAATTGGGGAGCATTTTTGAAACCATAGCTCTGTCCGTAACCATGGTGATGGCTTGGGTTGGTCTAGAAAATAAGGAATTCCCCTAGGTGGCGACCAAAAGACAAAACTAGCCGTATTTTTACACAGAGGTACACAACTAGTCATGGTCATAATGACCTCAGGGCCATCTTAAGGCATGGGCTAAATGGGCTTCAGCCCAGGGTCCCCAGCCAGTTTAGGGGCCTCAGAATTGCCAGCCATACAGCCTCAAATCTAGGGATAAGGGTTTAGTTGGTTCAATATTATTTAAGCTCATTTAATATTATGTATCTTTTAGTTACGTCTAAAAAAAATTCACTCATCGCCACATCGCGTATCATACGGTACCAACAATTTCTTGTGTAGTTGAATTTAGACAACGGACATACAAAGGCTGACCGTTGTGGATCGCAAAGGCCTTAAGAAATAATTTAACCCAGGACCCCAAAAGGTCTTAAGACGGGCCTGAATGACATTATCTCTGTGCTCACTTAGTTACCTGATTGTTAACATATTATACTAACCGAGAAGCCCGCCTTACAGGCTAGTTGTGTGTTTCGAGGCACTCCACCCCAGTAAGCCCCCCTCCCCCTTTTTCCCATGGGATAACTCCCGTGGCACCCTTTTTCCCCATAGTCGACCCCCCAGTAAGGCCCCTCCCCCTTTTTACCATGCGATAATTGCCATGGTACCATTTTCCCCATAGTAGAACCACCCCAGTAACGCCCTTCCTCCCCTTTTTCCCCATGTGATAATTACCGTGGTCCCCCCCACCCGCCCCACTTTTCCCTTGTGATATTTACCGTGGTACCCTTTTCCCCGCAAAAATAATTCAATTCTTCCCCAAACCCCCCTGTAACCCTTTAAACCCCTGTATCCAATGGCTGATTTACTCTCATGACGAACAAATAAAAATACGCTCGTCCTTGAGCCCCGATTTACCTCTGTCCCACGGGCCACGCTGTTTATAGTCGAACCACCTCAGTAACGAAGCGAAAGGCAGTCTCGGTTTCCTTCTGTTCCGCGGACCGCTTGCTCTTGGCCGCCCCACCTTCGTCTTCCTAACTGAGTAACCAAAAGCAAGCACGAACGAACGACCAACGTACCAAGCGCTCCTGAATATATACTAGCCGAGAAGCCCACCATACGGGCGGGCCCTCAGCTAGTTGTGTTTTTCGAGGCACTCCACCCCAGTAAGGCCTCCCTGCCCCTTTTCCCCATGCCAGAATTACAGGGTACCCTTTTCCCTCGCTAAAATAACAAAAACTTGTCTTGCTCTCTCGTCCCAAACTCCCCAGTAATGCACTCCCTCCCCCATTTTCCCATGCGAGAAATTCCGTGGTACCCGTTTCCCCATGCCAGAATTAGACCGAAAGACCACCTGGCCTCGCAAAACGGCGGAAAGTCCGGGAGTGTCGAAAAACTTGCCGCATTCCCCCTCCTAGCTTTTACAATGTTACCTACTGCTGCCAGGACTGAGTATAAAGACTCGGAGAGACCGAGCTAACAGGTTTTCTCGACCACAGAATAGCGCGGAAAAAGATAGGCCACTACCCATACTCGCAGACTTTACCACTCGGCCGGCTTAACAGGGTTTCGTTTGCAGAGGCCAGTAAGACGAAGGGGTTTTTATAATAAAGATTATCTTTCAAGTGTAGCCCCCCCCCCTTCCACCCCCAAGTTTTTGGAATGGAGGATATTTTCTTATCAAAAGTGAATTCGAACGGCCACGTTTAAGATTTTTGTAAATAATAACTAAATAGGCGGTTAAATAAATCTCCCTCAACTTGTTTTCCCCTTATTTCTTTTGCGACCCCCAAACGATGTACGAGTCTGCGCAAGCGCATTTTGTGTCCTCATAGGTCATTACGGTTTCGCGTCGGCTAGAGCAGGCTGAGCAGCTAGAGCCTAGAGACTGCTGAACTTTTTAAGGTAAGCCTAAATTAGATTGTTTCTATATACTAGTAGGCCCTATATTTTTATTTTATTTCATTGGATTAGATTTTATCTTTGGAACGCTATTAGCAATTTACCATGGAAGAATTAAAGTCAAGCCAAGTCCAAAAACTTTCAAAGCCATGTCCAAGGCTTAGCCCTTATACCATTGGGTTTGAGAAAGAAAATCAAAAAAATTCAAGAAGCCCTGGATTCAGTAATTCTACAAGTGAAAAGGCTGTCACACCTACACCTATTTCCCAGGTCTTGCAAGAAAGTCCTGTAAATGTAAAATTTAGACAGGCTACTGGCAACTTAAATAAAGAATCAGTTAAACGAAAGTTGTGCCTAACATCAGTAGTAGATGGGCCTACTGATAAATCTAATGAAACTCAACCTAAAAAAGTAGTAAATTTGAAAGGATATCCTGATGGCCCTTGGACGAAGCAACTCAAATATCTTCCTACAGACTACGGACTTAATGTAAAATTCGACTATTTTCAATTACACAAAGCCACTAAGCATCTGGAAAGCCAGAAAAGTTCAACAAGTGTTTTTATGCCCTGTTCCGACTAGTTCATCTCTTTATATAAAATGTCTAGTAATATCATCGTACAGTTCAAAAGAATATAAAGTGCAACTTGAACTTCATAGCCAAAGTGGTTTTGTTTTACAAGGCTATTGCCAATGCCCATGTGGTACCGGAGGAGTATGCAAACATATCAGTGCAGAATTATTTTTCTTTTGGGATTGTAAAGTGGAAAAGGTAATTTACATAAAAGATGACATCTCTTGCACGGAAGGAGAGAGTCAATGGGGTAATAAAAAACCAACTAGCTCTAAATTGTTAAATAAGAGATTTGATAAATTACAATTTGTTAAGTTTAAACTAAGCGATCGCTTCAGTAACAATGATAAAAAAGTAAACGTAAATCAAATATGGCTAGATTTTGTAAGTCGTTAAAAAAATAAGCGGAAAGCGAAACTGTGATAGACGATTTAAAACTAAGGGGAAGGCTTGAGATATTTGCCAATAGATTTGGGGAAAGAAGGAAAATGATGAAAGCTATTATTACTGAAAATGAATTCAAACCAGTGCCAATCTCCGATTCTCCAGTAAAAGAAATATCAACACAAGATGATACTCAAATAGCTTTGGAAATACAACGTGGATATATTCCCTTTCCCAATCTATTGCCTCCTGAATTTAATTTAGCTTTTCCCCCTAAGTGTTTGTTGACTTTAGAGCAAACCAAAGAATTAGAATATTTAACGAGAGATCAATCTGACCCAAAATCAAAACATTGTCAACTGTGGAAAAGCGAGCGCGAAATTAGGATTACAGCATCAAAATTTGGGGAAATAGTTAAACGTCGAAAAGGAGTAACTGAAACATTTCTAGTCACGCTTAGGAAAGGAGTAGATTTAAGCTCGAATTGTTTTGTTCAAGAAGGCCTAAACAATGAGAATAATGCAATTGACATGTATTTAAAATTTAAAGGGGGTAACGCTGTAACATTTAAAATTGGTTTCTGTGTAAACCCAGCGATACCGATACTCGGGGCTTCTCCAGATCGTATGTGCTTTGATAAATCTATTAATGAGTATGGGCTGATTGAAATAAAAGCTCTTTCTAAAGCCAAAAAAGAAGGGCTAACTATTGAAGAGGCTATAGCTCGAAAGCATGCACCGTGCCTAAAGAAAGAGCAAAAAGGTGAAATCTCATTGAAACTTAACCACTACTACTTTCAGGTGCAGGGACAAATGGGGGTAACTGGTTTTAGCTGGTGTGATTTTTTTATTGTTTCTGACCAAGATTTTATATGCCAAAGAATTCAGTTTTATAGAAAACTATTTCATGAAATTATAGTTCCTAAGATTTGTGATTTTTATTTTAAGCATTTTTGAAATGAGTTCCATTAGAAAGTGTCACTGTGATATGAGAAGCGTCTCTGGTGCTACATTTTTACAAATCTCAAGTTTTGTAACAATAAAATTGAAGTTAACTATTTTTTTTAAACTAATTTTGTAAAATTAGTAAAAATAAAAAAATTTATAAAATATTTTAAAAATTCATTTTTATTTTACATAATATCTCAAATACAAGAATTTGTACCAGGTTTAATTTGAATTTTTATCAAGCCTGTCAAGCAAAGGTTCGTTTGTAATGTTTGCCAAATATCCACAAATCGTCCACAATTTGTTAAGTTGACTATACATGGTATTTGGAAAGATATATTTTAGTATTCGGTTCTTTTTAATTTCAGCAATAACGCGTTCTATATGAATTCGCAAATTGGCTATTTCACTAGTTTTTTTAACTTCTTCTTTTGACAGCTGTGTTTTTTTACCAAAGAATGGTGGAATGTTCAATTTAACTCCCTTATTTTCCAGTTCTTCCCCAATAATGAATCCACGGTCAGCCATTAGTGAATCTCCAGGTTCTAAAAGATCAATTAACCCACTATCTACTGTTCTCTCTTTATCCGAAATTCTACGTGGAGCAAGTTTCGATACAAAAGTTACAAATCCATTGGGAGATATACCTAACAACTCTTTTGCGGTGTTATGTTTCTTGTACTGAGAATATGTATCAGACTGAGTTGTGTAAAGATTAGGCTTCTCAATGAATAACTCGGTACAGTCAATAAGACACCTAGGTGTTGGATATAATAGACGAAAGCTTTCAGGCATAAACTTGTCAACAATTTTACGAGAAGGCCAGATAGGTATACGTATCATTCTATTGTGTAGAAAATCAACCCAAGTAACCCACATATTACTAACTGTCTGGGTACTAATACCAAAGCGATATGCTAAGTCTTCCTCTAACAGCCCTGCTCTAATCCGGCACAATACTAAAAAAAGTTGGTTTTTAAAATTTAAAGTTAGTAGTCTACCCCGATTTAATTCATTCCTAGTTTTTTTTACGTTCATACTTTTTGGCACTGTTATAAAACTGTAAGTTTGGAAGATCATCCTCTAAAAATTCAAAAAAAGCATTAAAGTCTTCTTCAGATTGAAAACCGGTGTAAAATTTAAGCTTTGCTGCATCTTGTTTTACATTTTCAATACAAAATTTCTACTTTCGTTGCCAAGGATTCGTCTAAAAGTTGGATTCTTCTCCGCAGGGTTTCATTTTCTTCTTTTAGTGTTTTTAATTCATCTTCTTGGACGTTAATTTTTCCTAGGAGTCTCCTATCATTAGTTTGACCAAAGTATTCGTAATCAGATTGAAAATTTTTGCTAAAATAGGAATGATCTGAAATTTAAAAAAAATTAGTAATTAATAAATATTTAAACAAATGGTAAAATGATGTAAGTACCTGAGTGTGTAGTTTTATTAAATATTGTGGAAGTTTTATCGGTCTCTACTGTGACATTAGCACCCACCTCGGGAATGCAAAAACCAAGTTCGCCAGAAGTCATTACAACACTTGGAAACTGATATTCTCCAATAAAAATAGGGTAGAGATCATTATACTGTCTTTGGCCATCTTTCCGAAAATGAAAACCACAAACTAAATGACTTCTTGCAGGCATCCAGGTTATAGGATTTTTTACTGGTGTACAGCTATTGTATCGAGGTTTAGGCCTTGGCTTGTGAAAAACTTTCGACGCTACAAAACGAATTCTTCGCACCCACTCCTCTCTAATAACTTCATCTTTCGTAAATTTATGAAAACTTACACCTTTATTTGATAGTGCATTACTTCTACAGTCAGGAATACAACAACTACTTCCCCTAATCCATTTGGTTTTTTTAGAAGCCATAGCTTATGCAGATTGTAGTTCTCAACTCAAAATATGATCGTGTTAGGTCTGGCAATCGTGTGATTTAAAAAAAAAACAAAGAACTAATATGCAGAATAAGTTGCTTATCCAGTTCCCGAGGAAGCTATCACCTCCTAGTCAAAAACATGCATGATTTTTTATTTAACCGCCTATTAGTCATTTAAAATCTGAGACCGTCAAGTTGGAGAACGCGTATCGTAGTTTTAGATAATAAAATCAACGCGCTACGCAACGAACAGATATTCACGCATAAAACGAGTTGTCAATAAATATTTTTTAGGTTGTTAAGTAAATAGTTTTTTTTATAGATCGATCTAGCTGCTGCCCTAAAATTGACACTAGACGCCAACGGGACGGGTGAGTATTAGAAGAAGTTTATAGAAATAACCAGCAGTGCTTCAGTTTGTCGCAATATTCACTTATAGCCATATGTTGAGTGACGTAGAATTAAAGTTATGCCTTATCCTATCCCTTTAAAGGGACGTCCATCATCAAGTCGCCAAAGTGCAACTATTACCAAGAACGTAAACATGTATAAGAACGTTGAACAAAAGGCATCGCTTGGGCCATGATTTAATCGGTTTCAGAATAACTCCGCCCTAAAATACGCGTGCAGCGCGCGCTTGAACTAGAGACGGTTTAAAGCTTTAGCGCACGACGCACGCGGTTTTTTGGGCGGAGTTATTCTGTAACGTGTTGCATCATGGCACCAGGCGCCAATTTGATCGTTCAACGTTCTTGTACATATATACGTTCTTGCTATTACGGTTATTCATTGGAATGACTCGCGGCAAAATACTTCGCATGTGGAAGTTCGGAACTGACCCACTTAAATGACGTCATTATAAGCTTACGGTACTAGTTAATCCCAGTGTTTAAACGACATTTCTGGAGAAAACTGTGGCCTACTGTTATGTTTTTCAAAAGAAACAAAAGAATCTCGTAATAGCACAAGCCCAGAGATTTATTAGAGGTCTCAAAAAAATAGACCGTTGTTTTTTGCGTGTTAAATTTCCTATAAAATCTAAAGCAGCGTTCAGACTAGGTGAAAATATTACGTTTGCGTCGATCGTGTCGGCTCTTTCGATTTTTTACACCGTTCAGACTTCTCAACAGAGACTTTAAATTTTCACGCGTGTCGTTTACATTTTTCATTTCGTTGCGGACTGCCTAGATGGCATCTCGGTTTAAAGCTCAAAATTTTCATAGCAAACAATTAGCCTTATGCCTAATCAGTGCTGACTCTAGGTAGTGGCGACCTTTAGAACCATCGAAATACTATAACCAATCAGAGGTGGATAAAAAATTATTTCAATTTTTCCGTCGTTATTACTGAGCTCTGATTGGATGAACAATCAACTTTTATGTTAATCTCCGTGCAAGGTTGGTTCCTTTCTGAACAGTGAAATGAACGAACCGACGCGACCAACTTAACCGAAACGACACGACGGATGCTAATGTAACATTTTCACATAGTCTGAACGCTGCTTTACATATTTATTAAATATTAATCAAAACATTTTCAAAATTTGGCAGATAAAATTTAAATGTGGAGAAATGGAAATTTATAAGCTGCGATAAAATTTTGACAGAAAATGTAGGCAGCACGTTCCCAAGTATATCGCCTGCTGAACGAGACCCCACCAAATCCTGGGTACGCTACTGCGCACAAATTATTACACAATTTTCCATGGTAATCGCGGATTTATTGTGGGTAGGTAAATCAAGAAATCGAATAGTCTTCACACCAATACTCATATAAGAAGGGTGAAGACTATTTTACAGGGGTACCACCATGGTGTATAAATTATTAATAATCTACTTGTTAATAGAGGGCGCCATCAGTTCACAATCAGAAATATCAAAAATGATACAACCCGCGAAATTCTAATTTAAATTGTGGTTATTTAAAAGCTGAAATTTGGAATAACTATATTTAGTAAAATATTTTATGTAAAGTTTCAGCTTGAAATAGCACTTAAATTATTATAATTATATAATAAATATAATCATTTATGTCGCACTTGGGGGAGAAGAGAAAGGGGCTCTGAACGAGTTTGAGAAGAGAGAGGGAAATTCGCGGTAATGTCCGGAAGAGAGGAAGACCTTCGGCGCGAGAGAGGGGGGGACAAGGTACTGCCATTCAGGATATAATTTAAGCTAAAAATAAAGAGTGGACTATTTGTACTAATAAACTGTTTGCAGCTTAATAAAATTCGTTTAGTTTTCTTTTGGTATTTATGTTCAATTAACATAAATACGACATTACTAAAGTTATACAACTCTTCGACAACTCCGTAATTCACGATTATCGTAGCGCCCACGCTCCGCTCAAGTCTTTGTCGAGAATGCCGGCTCCCGGTTTTGAGACGTCCTAGTTTTCTTATATCATAGACAAGGTAGCTCATTTGCCGTGAATCGACAAGCAGCTGCCAAAACGCGCCACAAGGTGACCTTTTTTTCTTCGTGTCGGACTTGGCCACATGGGCGTCTCCTGCTCTGTGACTGCGTTCAGTAACTGTCATAGTATATAACAAAGTTTCTTATTGTAAATACTGTGACGTATGAAGTAGATACACGATTGGTTTGGGAAGTTAGTCTTTTTAGCGTAGTGTAGTTTGTTATACTTTCTGGGTCAAAAACCCAGATAAAATGGGTTACTTTAATGAATTAATAAACCTGCGAATAAGGTTGTTTTTGGAATTAAACGATATAAATTTTAACAAACACCGAAAATTAAAGGGAAAATGTAACTTCGGGTATCGCAATAAGGGTTATATGGTAGAAAAAAATTATTAAATGTCAATCATCAGAAAAACCAACTCCTCCAGCCGATAACTTTGAGCGACCGATGAAACTAGTTACCTTAAACTGGAAACGTTGAAAGTGTTCAATAAAAAACCTGTGTCAGCGGTGAGTGATTAAACGCACCCACCGTATCTATGAAGTTTGTGACGTGCCTAGGGCGATTCTTCGCTCTCCAAACTCTCCCAAAATCCCTGAGTCTGTCTCGTTAACATGAGCTAAGCTTATTTCTCTGTAAGCATTTATACGAACTTTGCTTGAAAAGAACACATAAACAATAAAACGCTAATATTGTCTTGATGTCGTTTCTCTTCAGATGCATCCCACTTGTTGGCGTCTAGTGTTCTGACAATTATTCTGGCTCTTCATTCCGTGGTTCGAGGCTAGACTGCTTTTTGCGGTTCACCAATGATAAAAATAAGACAAACTTGGATTTCAGCCAATCCTGTCTTTTTTGGTTCTGCCAATATTTTTGCTCAACTTGGTTGATGATCATAGTTTTCAACTTAGATTCGCAAAACATGTTTCATTTTCGTTCACACTTCCTTATTTATAAGTCTATGTATATTAATAATAGCATTAATTGTAATCAGAAAATGTACCGAAATTGTAAAATTTGAATATTTAATATTAAAAGTCTAACAACAGCGTTTGTGTAGCCAACACGTTGTGACAATATTTTCTACGTGCATACTGTGTAAATCGTTTTTTAAACCACACACACAGTGGGGGTATAACTCACAAACTCTAAGCAAAAAGTATTGTTCAGAGTTTTCACCAAAAGCTGGGATCGAACTCAGTTCCTCTTGCCAGGGCCGTTTTAACTAATGAACGCTAAAAATATTTATGGGTGTGAGAAAATAATCAATTCATACCTCCTTTGTAATTGGGCCTACGAGGGTCTTAAAACGGCATTGCCTCTTTCTGCGAGACGTAAGTGCTAACCATTAAGCCACCCCACCTTAAGGGCTTGCCAGTTGACACTCGAGATCGCAATGAAAAATTGTCATGTTTGCTCTTTCATTGTAGTCGACTGAGATACGGTTCGACGCTTTACCGACTTGAGCCAACTCCTAAAATACCAATTATTAAGCAGGCGGCGAAGAAACGGTTGAGGAGCTCTGTGGATTCCCAGCCGGCTTCAAAATTACGGCCTGTATAGGCGTCGTATATGAAACGGTAGCTTTGACACTTTGGGAACTCCAAGACCTTTCAAAAATTACTGCTTGTAAAGTGGTTGGATTATGTAACGGCTTTGAAGCTTGGTGGACGCTTAGCCGAATCAAAATTTACTATATGTATATAACAAAATGTAAGCTGAACTGTGCTCACTTATTTTTTGTATTCTAATATCTCGTTAACGTCACCTGTGGTATTTTTTCGAAGATATAATCATGTTTATAAATAAGCCTCTGATATTTTACAAGCGTTACCTAACTACTATGTGAAATATGCTAATTGTTTGTTACTGTCATTATATATTTAATAACCGCTAACGAAAACCTATATAAATAACAAATATTTTATATTAATATACATCAATGGTGTCCTATATGTGAGAAGTACATTGAAATTTATAGTGAAATTCTTCATAAATTATTGCGAATCCCTCGCTATTTTACGCACGGGCTTCTGGTGAAATCCAACGGTAATATAGCACAGAAATGTTGGAATCTATGGCGGAAATTTTGGCTTTTGATACAAAAAATTCTATAATATTTTAGTATCCAGCTTCATTTAAGTGAATTTAATCTTATTTGTTCGTTCTACTCCGACATCCGATCAAAGAGTATATAATTTAATTATAAAATTCGAAATCATAACAAAATATTTAAAGTAGACATTTGAAATTATTAATTTTTATCTTTTAAAGCATCCCCTTAAATTTAAATTTCTGCTTATTAACGATTTTCATTTGAGTAAATAAAATAATTATTATAGAAGTACCAAGCAACATAACGCTCTTCTATAATAGCTGCCTGCTTTTTCAAAAATTAAACACTTGTGAAACTAATTCTCTAATTTTTATTGGTTAAATCAAATGCAAAATTTACAACGTTGAACTTTAAATAAATAACGATATTAATTGTTGGAACTTTAAAACCTTTTCCAGCTCTTCTATTCCTCTTTATTAGGTTGTGTGACGCGCGATTAGACAAAAAATATAAAACAAATCACGCTTTCTCGACAGCTAAGGTAAAATGTGACAAACATTCTGGCTCAATACTTGAGCATTAAAGAAATTGTGAATTTGCTTAATAACTAAATTAGTAAGTTTCAAAAGTTCTTAAATTAGTAAGTTTTCACAATAAAAAATTAGTAGGTTATTCATTTCCAAAACTATTAATAATTTATGTAATTAATATGTGTAATTTGATTAAGTAGTAAAAAACTAAATTATTAAATTTGGAATTTCTGTAAATGCTGTATTTATTAATAATTTAATAACCAGCAGAGCGAGTAGGCCAAACCACGCGAGGTTCCAACCACGGAGTATATTATAACTAAAAATTTGGCGAGAGTAGTTCTCAGTTTTTTAAATCTACGGGTTTCAAGGTCATTGCGTATGCTATTCTGTTTTGAAGAAAAAAATGGCCCATCTCCCCTATTTCTGTGATCGCACACGAACATATCGTCGTCGAACTGGACTAATAACATAATTAACATTGGAAATAACCTGTCCATTTAGGAGTTTTCCGTGTTCCGGCTAAAGATGGTTTTGTGGGAGGGGCCGCTTGCCCTATTAAAGGAATACAATCAAGAGCGCGCGACACATGATATTCATTGATACACAATCGAACGTAAAGTTATACTTCCTTCAATGGTTCACAGAATTGTTTGAAAATTTAATCTGGTGGTTATTTAGTCACACCCTTTAAATTCAATCGATACTGTGTCCCTTTAAGGGACCGATTGCCTTTTTTTAATGTGGTTTTGTTGGCCATAAATTCAAAATGCCCACCCCGTTACAAATATCACCAATACTCCTCTGAGACCAAATCCTTAAATTATTAAACACCTGAAATCAATTTTAAATTATATAACCGACTCGTGCGAGGTAGTCGTTTGCTCGTGTACTGACTCTTGATTATCGGCGTTTTTAGAAACTAGGACCATCTGATCTTCGCTGTCAGAAGTCGACCTAAAAGATATTTCTACTAAGAATAAGCACAAGGTAGACAGCGCCATCAAGGTCAGTAGGATATACACTTCCGTAGACAAGCGCAGAGATCCGCTGTAGGCATTGCCTATCATGGCACCGACATCTAGGGACAGAAGATAGTTGGCGAACGACGCTTCTGTCTTCAGAGGAAACAACACAGCGTGAAGAACTGCGGATAAGTCAAACTGTAATTTTATACACTGTGAGAACAGAAATAAAAAATGCATTACCGTGTAAGCCAATGGCCAAACCCGGTGAAACTAAACCTTCAAGTGCGCTCAGACAAAAAACGGTCAAGTGGTTGTTGGACATTGCCGAATTCCATGAAATGGCAAATAGAAGCAGAGCCAGCTCACACGCAACTGAAAATGCGAAGATGGGAATCCTTTTGATGAATATCATGATGAAGGTGCACAGATATGAGTAAACCATGGAAACCGAAGACTTCGTTAAACCAGCCAAACCCACGTATTGCATTCCAAGAAGACACGTCACGAATGCCTATGAAAATTAAACTTTCTGAGTGTTAACAATATTCATATTGATTAAGTTTTAGCGACTTGCACAGATATACTTATTTTTAAAAAAGGAAAAACAACGAATTTTTAAGTGCACAAGATAATACCCCTGATGACGGTCCGATAACGTGTCCGAAACTAGTCGGGTAAATAATGTTTTAAAATAAAATATTTTAAAAATTATCTTGTGCACTTAAAAATTTGTTGTTTCTCCTTTTTTAAAAATAAGTTAACAATATTCATTTAAATTAATAAGATTTTATGATAGCAATGATAACTAAAAATACGTTCACACGTAAGCGGTATAAAGCGGTTTGAATCATTTTAAACCATTTTGCATGGTTCACACAACTCCTTCGAAACGTTTTGAATCGATATCAAGGCAAAGTGTGAACGCGGCTTTAGAAAAACCTAACTTTTCCTTCTAATAAGCACATTTCGTGCTCTCGTAAACTCTCGAACACACATTTTTTTTAAAACCAACACTTTTTTGCAATATCATTACGATAATCGCGTTTCGTTTATTAAATTGATGTAAAACCTTCCCTACAAGTTTAGCTATTAAAATTTCAGGGCAATTATTAGGAATGGCTTACTGACAGTTAAAAATAAATGAAATTTCAATTTACTTTCTGTAGTTAATTTTATATACCAAAAACACAGAAACACAGAAGTACAAATACAAGCAAACACACAGAGAAACATAAATAGTACACTAAAAATAATCACGTGCAAACACAAACACAAACAAACAGAAATAATGTCACCAAATGCAGAAATAGAAAATACACATACACTAACATTTCTAACATTGTAAGTTACATTAACGCAAAACAAACATGCAAAGGCACCCTTACGACCAAGCAAACTTACCCGCGTAAATAAACGACCTATATTAAATAGCATAAACAAATAAGATCATAAAGGTGATATTTGGAAACAACTTTGAAAATGGCCCAGGGAATAATTGAAATTAACACATAGAGGATGCTGAAATAATAACGAGGAATAACTTTGACAACAATAGAAATTATATAATTTAATCTAAATAAATATTTGGGATGTTTTTAAATGTCATGAATTATGTCGTCTTTGTAGAATACTTTTTATTTTATAGTGAACTAATGACTTAAATTAGAGCGTTCTATAAAATCGGCCCAAAACCGGCCAAACTTTTCATACAGACTATAGAGCTAGTTCAGCAGGACAAACAACATCTGTTATTCTTTGGTTTAAGAGAATTCGGCTTATGTCCTGTCTGTATATGAATGTTTTAGAGATGTACCTTTTAGGAGTTGTAGGAGGCACCCTAGGTGTTGAAGTATGTTTGGGGTTCAGAATATTTTCATGATTTAAGTTTCTTATGAAACCCGTGGATTTGCCATCATACATTTATTACAAAAATCATTTAAAATAAGAAAAACGGCGCGGAAAGCCGGAAATTAGTGAAGCCTAGGCTAGCAACTACGCTACTCCTGAAAATCGACTGCTCTCAATTTCTTACGGGTATGCCAGATAAATATTTTTCTCTCAAACGAAAAACCGGCCAAACCTTCACCTCCTCCGAACTCAAAAGGGGGAAAGCACACCACACCGATTTTATAGAACGCTCTATTATAAAATTTTGTAAAATAGATTTAATTTTCATTTTTAACTATTTTTAAACCATAAGACTATCAAGGCCCCCTCAGTTTGAAAATAATGGGATTTTCACGTTACGCTAATGACTGGTCAAACTGGCTACATGAATCTACTTGGTGGTGAAAAACCGAAACATACGCACAAATCTCCCAATGCATGCTTCGTAGGTGGCGAGAGGGTAATATATGTGGTAGGAGTGAGGGGAAGTGGGGTAATTGCTTTTTTTTCCGCCAGGTAGCGTAGATCCTAATTTTGATTTGACCCACGCCTGTCTATTGACGAATACATGGGCCCTTCTGCCAAAATAAAACTTAGGGGGCCTTGATAGTCTTATGTTTAAACCTATAGGAGATTACTATAAAGTTTCAAAATTGCATGGGAGACAGAAAAACCTACTTTATTGATATCGGCCGATCTAAAAATTGCCAACAGACCCAGGTGTAAACCACTTATAAACAAACAGGCAGCTCTCCAGTCTTTCAACAAAATCATCGACTCGAAAACTAACTTAAATCTGCCACGCCAGGTCTTTGACTGCATGTTGCTAGTGACAACGGGTGTTGCATCCAAAAGGAAAACGCAACCTACGAGGCCCAACAAAACTACACTCATGAACGTTCCAAAAAGAATGTACGTAAATTCCAAAGGCGGTGATTGGAAATGTCCTCGTCCCTCGTGCTCTCTGGACACGAAAGCTCCCCCGCATTTGCCCCTGAAGCTATCCTCTTCCGTTAAGGAATAATTTGTCCTCCGAAATCCTTTATCCAAAACCAGGTACGAAATCAGGTCCCCAATAGCCGCCGAAGTGTTCGCCATCCCACTGTGTAATGCGTAAATAAAGGCCAATATCATATTGACGGGTTTTCCGCTGACATCAGCGTAGCGACGAGCCAGAAGTGCCAAAAGTGTAAAGGTTGACGCGTGTGATACGTTAGTTAAAACACTACCGATGATTTTAGTCGCAAGTATTGTAGTTAAGGTTGGGTAGAAGTTAGCAGCGATTGTAATTACTTCGATCACAAACCCCAGCAAGATACAGTTCTTGTGTCCAATAGTCTGCGCCAGTATTGGCGGCAGCAGAAGACACGAAACCATTTTCACCGCGTCGCCGACACTACTTGATTTGGTACCGAGTCCATTAACAATGTACAGACTACTTTGCAATTGGTGGGTGGGTGCGTTCACTAACGCGAAAATATTACGCGAAATCAATACAATTGAAAGATTCTTAATAATATTCCATTTCTTTCTCCTCTTGTTATCCATAGCGGTGTTTTAAAAATAATAAAAGTATACGTGCAGCTGTGAACTGCGATTCAATACTGCTACGAAGTATGAAATTAGCCAGCTTAGACGGCGTTTTATTCAATGAGCAGCTGTACACATTTCTTATTTATTCAGTAAGTGTAGTTGGCAAGGGCACGCTTAGCTTCTATACAAACGGTACCTGGAAGCCAAAATCATGCAATCGAGAGACGTGACTTTTTAAATATATTATAAATATGATTCCTTATATTCAACTAAATTAATATTTAATATATTTCTTAATCTTTTTTAGCGTTTTTTCTAATACTACCGTATTATTCGCGATGAAAAATATTGCTGCGCCCTAATTTGGTTGTCGTCGAAAACTAGATAAATCTCCTATTAGATAAGGATTTTCTGAGTACGCAATATCGCGTATTAGTCAGTTATGACGGATGAAATAGAACCCATAAAAGTTTAGTATTTTCATCTTATATTACACCGTTTTCCATTTGTCCCCATAATAACAGAGATCAATTACGACTACTCGTTAAAAAGCGTAAATATTGGTTTGAATTGAAATCATAGGTTTAGGAAATATATAATTTTCTAGATAACCGGCGATGCGGTGAGCCCAGCAAGAACTAGCAATCGACCCAGGCAATTATTGCCTGGGATTTTTCCAACCGCGGCGCCATCTATCTCTAGTCAAGATCACGGTACCGTGGCGCCATATATTTATAGTCAAAAGTACGGTAACTTGTTTTTGGGCTGTATCTGATAAACTGTGCCATAAAAACACCGCTATTAATACTGAAGTTTTTATTAAACATTAGACAGTTAATTTTGCATTAAAGTAACAATGTTGTATTTTACATAAAGCAACTACATGTTCAAACGCTGGAAGAAATTGCTTTAAATTTTATCCTGGATCTTTTCAAGTATGTCTAAGAATGGTGTTATTATTATGGGATTTTTTTCACACGGGTAGTGCTTTACTTGCTAATGTTTTTAAAAGTTTTATAATAGGGGTAGTGAAAGGTTATTCCTCTTCATCGTGGTCTAAAGAATAGCAATTTCACCATATTATTTCGACCTTTACGGCAGAAATGTTATGGTACTACTGATAATTTAGTATATTATAATCAAAATATTATCGAGGACATGGTTATCTAACAACCAAAAACACAGGTTTAGGGGTACTGATGACGGATTTCACGACACACAAATAACTACAGCTAGTCTAATGTCAAAAATAATTATTATTCGGTATATTCATTGTAAATTTTATAATAAAAAAAATGGAGCAAAAACTGTTATTTATATTAGGTCGGTGCTCAAAATTTACCTGATGAATTTATGAACATTTCTTCCGAAATATCACTTCTTGAAGGAAACTCTTTCGACTCCATTTTTACAAAGAGTACCTCTAATAATGCTTCTGATGAAATTGAGGATATTAGACTAGGTTATTGCCACTTAAATTTTTAAAAATCCCTCAAAGACGAATAATAAGCTCAGACATAAATAATTTTAAAATATTTCTTTAGTTGGATCATACTTATCACAGCGAAGATCCAGAAACTTTGGTTCAAATGCTAAGAAGAAAAGTCCAGTGTTTGGAAGAAAAAAACCTAAGTATGGCTAAGAAAATAAAAAGTTGTTAACAAACTCTCTAGAAGGCATAGGTAAATAACAAACAGTTTGCCAGACTTAGTGGAAGAGGTCGAAGATAAAAATCTAATAATGAAAGAGGATATCATAGTTATCAACGAAAATTTTTCTTCAACCAAAAAAACATTATTCAAAGATCTGTGACTTTGGTTCCAACAACCAAAAAAGAAGCCATTTTCAGATGAGATTAAGCAATTCGCATTAACCCTACACTTTTACTCACCAAAAGCCTATGCATTCTGGCGAAATCACTTTTGCTTGCCAGTTGCCACATGAAAATACCATTAGAAAGTGGTCAAGCAGAATTAAAGGAGAGCCCGGGTTCACTGTCCAAAGTTTTGTATTTCTAAGACAAGAGGCCAAGAAAAATAATTATCCAACAATAGCAGCGTTAGACAGATGAAATGTCAATTAGAAAACGCGTAGCATGGTGTGGGGATAAATACACTGGTTTTGTTAGCTATGGAAAGGTGTCAGACAACACCCAAGAGGAGCAATCAATAGCTTCTTCGGTTCTTGTCTTTATGTTAGTGGTCGTGAACGGAAACTGGAAAATACCTTTGGGCAATTTTTTTTGGTTCATGGCATCCCAGGATGGCTGTTAACCAACCTAGTAAAGGAATGTTTTGGTCGTATTCACGAAACTGTTGTTGAGCATCCACTCTTAATCCCACTGCTGTGTGCGAAGTGGGGATTGGTCCACCCATTGCTGCTCCTTCTGCTGGGTTGAGTGGCTTGCGTCAATGGTGCGACCATCAGTTGTAGGGTACTGCTACCCATGCTGGATTTGTCACCTGTCCGGGCTAGGTGGACGCTGGTGTAAGGCACTATGATGATAGGCCTCTGGTGGTATAGTCTCTGTTACTAGGTACACCGGGCTATAAATTCTGACACACTGTACACAAGCGCTGGCTCTTAATGGGCCACGGTGTGCAATAGCTGGTGGCTTTACCGGGAGTCGGGGTCGGCTCTTGTAACCCACAAGGGCGGTGGCGCAATGGGAGACGTTAGCCGTGATCAAATGGTGCTATCTCTACGTCCAACTGTAACTGTATAAATGAACGTATGACTATCGCCTGCGTCAGACCTGATGAAGCTCCCAAATAAGTGGACTTTTAATTTAATTTTATTGTATTTCATGTACATGTGTGGTTTTTAGTAGGGTGGTCCTTATTTATTTCTTATATGTTGAAATCTTCAATGTATGAAAACACACTTCGTCCGAAATTTGGTATAAATTGTACAAAATTTAGAGGTAGTTAAATGAGCTAGAAATTTCCCCATATCTTAGCATTAGAACAAAAGTTGATTTAAAATTTTTGACAATATTTTGCGAGGTAGTTACGGTTTTGACTACTCTATCTAAAATCAACTAATATGTAATTAAATTAACTGGTTTCCAACTGCCTTATGTAATATTTCTATTAAACCATTATCTCATCTATCATTACACATTTGAATCAAGCCTACAGTGGTAAAAATAAACTAACTCATGATCGGACAATTGATATTTTACAAAAACTACGTAAGGTAGAAATTTGAAATTTTTATGGTTTAGAAAATACACCGGGGAATATTGATTTCGATCTTTATTTACGACCGAAACGAGTCTAGGTGGAGTAACGGCGCTAGCTTCTCCGAGGTAGCCCCTATAATTTATCGTCTCCTAGAGTCAAATTAAAGTCATAAGATCGGGCTTTTTTTAAATGAACTAAATAAATCGAAATATAAGCCAACGATATTAAAACTATATTAAAATGCAAGTATCATTATTTATAAAGTCAAATTTTCCATTAACGATGAGGAAAAACTAATAGCGTCTGTTTTTGCGGCTACCTATCTAGGTTTCAATTGTGATCTAAAGGGGGCGTGGAGATAGTTTTCGGTCGCGGATATATGGCAGCCTTCGCCCCGTACTACCAAAAATTCTCGGATGCCTGCAAAGGCACGTGTTTCAAGTGAGTAACATGAGCAAGATATATCATATCATGCAACAACTAGGATCTATAAAATGACAAAACTTTAAAATGTCCGGTTTCATCTAATATTATTTATTGAAATATTATGGAAAGTTTTCATTACAAATAAACTTAAAGTAGCAAGATTTTAAAATATGGAAAGTAGGTAAACAAGTTAAAATGGATATAATGGAAAATATTAACTGTAGTTCCTGAATAATAACCTTGGAAACTTTAAAAAATAATTAAACACAGAATATGGAAAAAGGCAACAAAAAAAATGTCCATACTAGTATAATATAAATTGGAAAATAATAAATTATAGTTCCAGAACACGCAACTTAAAACTCATTTTAAAAAGAAACCTTAACCGCAGAATATGGAAAAAAAACTAACCATGTTAAAATAGATAAATTGGTATAATTGAAAATGGAAAATAATAAACTTAGTTCCCGAATACGGAAGTTAAAACTAAAAAAAATTTGTGAAACAGCGAAATGAGCTAAAAATAAGTAAGATGAGTATATTTCGTGTAACACTAACGGCTATTGGATAATATCTCCAAACGTGGAACAATCGTGATGTCTCCCATTGGCTCCTCTTGGTTCAATTGGACTTTTTCTAATTTATGCAAACCTAAATACAGATGGTACTATTAATAATTCGTGTGGCGTAGACAAGGGGGGTTTCCGGGTCCAGACCCCCCCCTCTTGTGTACTGAACTAAATTTAAGCCCCCTTCTCGACCCCCCTCTTAACATTTACATATCTCGACCCTCACTTGACGAATTTCTGGCTACGCCACTGAATAATTCAACCAAGTGGAAATTTAAATCTTGCAAGGGGAATTTCAAATTTCAAATCGGATATTGACTTGTAGATTTCAGATATGATTTTGAGATTTTAAAGAATGACCAAAATGTTTTATAGGGTGGTATTTTCTTCTACAAATGATTTTTTTCGGTTTTTATCTAATCACACGGTACAAGTCTATCAGTGATCGAATCACCCTTCGAGCATCCAAGAAGTTAACGATCGGTCATTGCGATATAAATATCAAACGCTTATAATTGTTTTATCATACTACAGTAATTACATACCCAAAAGTCTGATACAAAAAAAAAACATATCTTGGGCTGGAGAGCGTAACGTGTTATTTTCTGTGCTTTCCCCCTTTCTTGGCGTAGGCAAATATCACTCTAAATTTCGGTATAATAGCATCAAAAATCACGTGACCATGCTAAACACTTCACCAAATGTATAAAGAAGTAGTGGCTGAGCACTATAAAAATAGCTCTCCCGAATTTTACGAATAGTATGTGTTTCTACTAAACGTCACTATTTAAATAAACAATTAATTTGAATTATAAGTTATAATTCCAAATAGAAAGATCGAAATATTAAATTTAGTAAAAATAATTTAAAAAAGATATTGGCCGAATTTAAACACGTGAATCACTGGCGACTGGTTCAATAATTTCATCTGCTTCATTGTTTTGATCATAATTCTACCCACATGGTGCATGGGAAGTTATAAATATTTTGGCGGCTAATTTGGTATGTAAACCAATTTTTCACAAGAATGAGTTATCATTCTGTAATCTGTTTAGCTTTATTAGAAGTTTCTATCAAAACAATATTGCACTTTCTGGACTTATGTTTGGCTAATTTTCATTAGGCGCGGGCTTAGTACTAGATTGATGAACTTTTCACCTGATTATAAGCTTAACCTCTCCAAAATACAAGTCTAATTCAACTGTTGCAAGCTACATTTATTCCTTCGAACCGAGAAACATATTCGCAGCGTAACAAAAAGGCCGAAACACTACGATTTGTAGTTTGACTAAACATATATACCCTAGAGAATAGTTCAACGAACAATATTTAACCGTAGAAAAACATGGAAATTATTGGTATTTACAGCACGACCGAACATAAAAATACACTAGCAGTTCAGCTGGATGCTATACAAAGCTATGACAAAAAAGACATGAACAGGGTTCGTACAAAATTTCCGGAATTAAATTCCCTGACCATTTTTGTAGAATTAATTTATGTTTTGAGGTAAAATCTTGAAAAATATTTATTATGTATTTTAATACTTCTTTCTAAAATTATTTGCCGGATTTTTTTGGGGTCATTTTAAAATTCCCTGACTATTCCCTGACCATTTGGAATCATTTTCAAATTCCCTGACCTTTTGGCGAGGGGTAAGACACTCAAGAACTCAGGTGTACATTTGCTATTGGAACTCTTATGAACTCCCCTGAACTCTAAAGAACTCTCAAGAACTCCCGCAAACTCTCAAGAACTCTCCTCGAACTCCCTCAAACTCTCGAGAACTCTCCCGAACTCACCAATGAACTCTCTGGAACTCACCCTTGAACTCTCAAGAACTCTCGAGAACTCTCCCGAACTCTCGAGAACTCTCAAGAACTCGCCAATGAACTCTCTGGAACTCACCCTTGAACTCTCGCGAACTCTCGAGAACTCTCCCGAACTCTCGTGAACTCTCGAGAACTCTCAAGAACTCGCCAATGAACTCTCTGGAACTCACCCTTGAACTCTCGCGAACTCTCACGAACGCTCGCGAACTCTCGAAAACTCTGCAGAGTTCGAACTCCCGGTGTACACAAAAATCCTAAGTGTCTTACCCCTCGCCTTTTGAAAACATTTTCAAATTCCCTGACTTTTCCAGGTTTTCCAGGTATTCCAGGTCGGGTACGAACCCTGATGAAATACCTTTTTCCAAGGAAGAAAGGCTTAATATATAATATTTAAGTCATGAGGAGCCGCGCAAACGGAAAACCGCGCAAGTGGAAAAATATGCGAAAATGAAAAACTGCGGATATGGGAAACTGCGGATATGGGATACTGCGCAAGTGAAACTCGCGCCAATGGAAAACTACGCAATTGGACCATTACCGTTTGGGTTGTATAAGTGTTGTTGGAAACACTATTTTTTTTAGGCGGCATAGCCAAGGCTTAATATTTCCATATCTTAGGGAGATAAAAAGTTACTATCGCTTAAATTTTCGAATAATCATTCAAATAACAATTCTATAAATTTACAATAACCAAAGTCAAACCAATTGGTTTGAAATTGCCTATATTTTAATTATAAATGAAAAAAAAAACATTTTTAAACTTAAACCAAGAACTATGAGTGTATAAGAGTAAAGAAAATACTGAACTCATATTTCTAAAGACTATTTTCAAGACGTAATATTCTGCCTAACTATTGGCTATTTTGAAACTGATATTAGCCAATCAGAATGAGAAACCTAAACAACCGTTGTCTGCACAAGAAATAACATGTAATGTACAGCCAAAGCTCTTACCCAGCCCAAGATAAGGACTTTTTGTATGAAGTCTTATGAAACTTTTGCTTTCCTGAGGCTCAATAATTTTAGTGAAACATTTATTTCTTTACTTATTTTTGTTTTTCCTGATTGTGTCTGTACTTGATGCCCTAAAAAACTGTAGCAAAAAAAAGTATTGCAATTATAAGTACTTAGGAGGTCGAAAATAGTCTTGGCTGCTTGACGTCGTGTAGTTGTTGCCGGAGGACAAATGGACTTGAAAGTGGTCGAGGCGTTTTCGGATTTTCCTACGGCTTCCATCACTTTGGCTTTCGTAGCTGCGAAGTTCATTTGTGACGCGTGTTCGGGAAATTCGTGATTCGTCGACGATTCAAACGAATATCCAGTTGGTTTGCAACCTGTTGCAACGCGACAATAAATGTTCCGTTATTCCTTCTGCACACGAGGCGTATTAAACCAGTTTACACGGGGGTGAGTTAACCAAAGTAATTTTTAAAATGCTTCCCCGGTACAAAATGTCCCATGGTTAGTCACTTCTGGTTAAACTCGTTAAAATGTACCTGCCACTGATGACGCTGACGACTGCTGAGAGAATGAGCCGGTTGACTGCTGTTCAGGACGTTGGTCGAGTTGGTCTGGCGCAACCTCAGGGTTAAGACTCTTTAGAGGCACTTCTAACGGCATTTTGGCGTCTGCAGCGTCACTCGGTTCATTCTCTATGGACCTGTGGCTGTGTAACGAGGAATGGAGTACCTATTTGATTAGTTATGGACACAAATATTGATAATAATGATCATTACATTAAAGACGGAGTAGATTCTGCTTGGACTTCGAATTCTGTAATTTAAAATGTAAACATTTGTACTCAGTGGTGGTTATTGAACGAAGGAATACTTTACCTTTGCTAACCTCTTCGTGTCGGTAACTTTCAACCTGAAATATCAGGTAAGAATATATGAGACTAATATGTAGCGCCCAACCGGAAAAAACTGGATATAAACGCAAATATACAGGGTGTTACGGATAAGAGTACCGAAACTTTATATATGCATTCTATGGGGTCTATGAGTAAAAAATGTCTAGTAAACATGGGTCCTAAAGTGCTTCGTTTCAGAGATATGGGCTCCCAAAAAAATACCCCAAAACACCGGACACAGCCTTAAACCTGGCAAAAAATATTAAACTATCAATGGTTTTTTATCCGTGAGCGAGAAATTTTAATAACAAGTGGCAAAAGTTCATTAATGTCCTTTTAGAAGTAAAATGAGTTTGAAGACAAAGCCATTTTAATTTAGTGATACGATTTTAATTATTAAATTTTAAGATACAAATGTCATAAAAATTCTAAAGGAATGGTTTTAAAATTGTCTAATTCGTTCTGTAGCTATTATGGCACATTGGTCTAGGAACGCTTATTGCACGGACGGGCTCAAGAAAAATGGGCTAGAAGCTCAAAGATTCAACCAGCAGTAGATTCCTAAAAGACTGACCAGTGTCAGATCAACACTAAGTTTAAACATTGTTTTTTTTTGTGATTTTCATGTAACCTGGAGAGATATACAAATAATATTTCGACTGGTTTTACCAAATAGACGAACGATTGAATCTTTGAACTTCTAACTCAATAAGCGTTCTTGGACGTGCCATTAACCACAGAACGAATTAGACAAACTTAAAAGCAATCTTTTAGAAATAATATGACATTTGTATCTTTAATTTTGATAATTAAAATCGTTCGTAACGACAAAATGTTCTTATTTTATTTGGAACCGTGTCAATAAAATTAAAATGGCTTTTCAAACTCATTTTACTTCTAAAAGGACATTAATGAACTTTTGCCACTTGTTATTAAAGTTTCTCGCCTCACGAATAAAAAACAATTGATAGTTTAATGAAAACAATTTGGTTCAAGGAATAATATTGTTTGCCAGATTTAAGGCTGTGTTCGGTTTTTTGGGGTAATTTTTGGGAGCCCATATCTCTGAAACGAAGCACTCTAGAGCCCGTGTTTATTAGACATTTTTTACTCAAAGAGACCCATAGAATGCATATAGAAAGTTTCGGTACTCTTATTCGTAACACCCTGTATATAAAAGATACTACACTTTAGTCTTAGTAAAAAATGTCTAATAAACACGGGTTCTAGAGTGCTTCGTTTCAGAGATATGGGCTCCCAAAGACTACCCCAAAAAACCGAACACAGCCTTAAATCTGGCAAACAATATTCTTCCTTGAACCAAATTGTTTCCATTAAACTATCAATTGTTTTTTAACCGTGGGGCGAGAAACTTTAATAACAAGTGGGAAAAGTTCATTAATGTCATTTAGAAGAAAATGAGTTTGAAGGCAAATACAAGCCATTTTAATTTATTGATACGATTTTATTTATTAAATTTAAAGATACAAATTTCTTGTATTTATCTTAGCCGTCTATCTACAGACTCAAACGCCAGTCGATCTGACCCCAGTCTTTTAGGAATCTACTGCTGGTTGAATCTTTGAGCTTCTAACCCATTTTTCTTGAGCCCGTCCGTGCAATAAGCGTTCCTGGACCAATGTGCCATAATTAGCTACAATATTAGACAATTTTAAAACCTTTCCTTTAGAATTTTTATGACATTTATATCTTTAGATTAAATAATTAAAATCGTACCAATAAATTAAAATGACTTGTTTTTGTCTACAAACTCATTTTACTTCTAAAAGGACATTAATGAACTTTTGCCACTTGTTATTAAAGTTTCTCGCCTAACGGATAAAAAACGATAAGGAGTTTAAAGAAAACAATTTGGTTCAAGGAAGAATATTGTTTGCCAGATTTAAGGCTGTGTCCGGGTTTTGAGGTAGTTTTTTGGGAGCCCATATCTCTGAAACGAAGCACTTTACGACCCATGTTTATTAGACATTTTTTAATCATAGAGACATATAGAATGCATATAGAAAGTTTCGGTACTCTTATCCGTAACACCCTGTATATGACGTTTCTACTACATTATAGTGTTCTCTACTATAATATTGTGTTTTAATTCAGTTTTTTGCGGTTTGGCGTTCCATAAAAATGCACCAGCAAAAAGAGAGGTTTGGCCTAGTAGTGACCGTCAAGTTCATTGAACTCGGTTTCTACTGGCGATGTTTGAGAAAATAAATAATTTTTCGGTCTAGGGTAAGTGATCATTAACTATATTGTAATAGGAAAACACATCGGACCAACGCTATAGGCCGTTTGGCCCACGTCCAAGACCATAATCACTAAATTAGAAACGGAACTACAGCGACGATGACCGCTCAGACATTTGCTACAAACCTCTGCAAACGTCGGCGAAATGGGAAATGGTATCCTTGGGTAGAGTTCTGGAAGAACGGGCGTCGACGCGCCAGCCGAGTGAGGAGGGGTCACCCGGAGAGATCGCGTTGAAGCCGCGCTAGCTTTATCTTCGCGTGAATCCTCTACAGCTTCGTCTGTCAGTAGTTGCACGTCTTCAGGATCTGAAACATTAATCATTGTAACGTTATATTCTCATCTTAATCTCGGTATTTCGCGTATCTGTTAATTACGTAATCCTGGAACACGGTGGATATTCTGCCGGACAATGTCCAAAATATCTACAATGAAAGAAAACAAGTGTTAAAAAGTTCCAATCTACTTGGCCCAGAGAGTTCTAATAGAACTGATACCTCTGCTGTTTGGTGGAAGGTAATGGCGTAACGTGTCGGGCCCATATTTTTGTTGCCCAATTTTAATTAATTTCTAGAACAAGAACAATTTGCGTAAATATTTTATTATTACATGAAACGTTTTTCTATAAAATACAAACTACGTAAGCCTCTATTACGATTTGTGTTGAATATATTCTTATCAAAGTGAATTCAAATTGTTCTCAATGCAAAATCGTGTTCCTTTACGCTCAATACTTACGTGCCACTTGGGATTGACGCAATTCTGGATGGTTGAAGACTCGCTGTGCCGGATATTGGCTTTCATTTCGTCATCCGTAATCTTCCTAGGTTTAATTCCCTGCAATTGAAGTACACAGGTCATCCATAAAAATTTAAAATCGAGGAATGCGTGTATTTAAGAAATTGTCGTACCAGTCCCCTCACAACGGGAGGCCGTTTCTTCCGTGGTGGTATCATTTCTTGGTCTGGGCTCCTCACTGTCACGACAGGAATTAAGATACGCGAACATTTCCTCTTTCTTTTAAGAGGAGTTTGGTATCCTTCGGGTGGGACCGCTACGTCTAAAGGGACTTCCTCCGGGTCGGCGATGCTTGTCTCTTCGACCGTCGGATCCGTCGGAAGATCGACGACGCTAGCTGCCCGGCGTCCAACTTTGTTTGGAGACAGAGTGGACGGTAGCTCGAACTCGAACGTGTTTGGAGCTTCGGAATCCATGGCCGACGAGGTGGCCCTAATTGAGATTATAGGAAAAGTAAAATGCTGACAAACATTCGTTGTTCTTTATAAAATAACCACTAATTTATTACTTGGCGTCATCTGTGGCTCCTTCGCGAAGATCCTTTAGAAAGGCATCCGCTTCTTCTTCGGTCATAAAACCCTTCTCCTGCCGCGGAACGAGAGTCATTGAGATATAATCAAATAAGAAAGTACAGAGATTACGAACAAGTGGTCTACTAGATCAGAACAATAAAACCGGGTTATTAATCCAGTTATTATTGCCAGAAAGAGCTCATTATAAAAAGGTCACGGTGGTTTACTAAATGGAGCTTATATCCAGTGTCGTAGGCCTCGTCTGTAAAGGGTATAAAGCTAAAAATTGTCTTTCGTCGGAAATCTGATATCTGAAGGGAGGCCCTGATAACCATTATACATTTTAAGCTTTTAAAACAGACGTAAACAGTACCGATCTGCCCCTTGGTTAGAGTTTAAAAAAGGCTTATTTAACCCCGTCCCAGAAGAAAAGATCCATTTAACCACAACCCAGCCTACGTACAAAAGAGGGTCACAATAGATATTTATTCGGGAAAACGTACCGGTTCAATGTCCATGAGAAAGAGGTCAGGTTGCGCCGGTTCGTCCGCTTCTGACAGAGACAAAGGACGACCATCGCGAGGAGGAGCCTCTTCGGGCGAATCTTCCTTCGTTTCAGTCACGCGTTGGGTGAAGTCTACATATAAAATAAAGGAATTTTTATTACACTTGAACTCATTCAGTTTCTTTAGGAAGTGGACTATAAAAGCTATTAGATGTTCAATTAGGTCTGTCACGAGCCAATACTAATTTTATTCGGTGGAATCATGCGAGGGGCTAACCACTCTGAAAATCTGTACACCGATTACATAAATATGAAAATTAGTACAGCCTTTGGTAGTGCTAAATCTGTACTCACGTAATCATTTTAGTGCTTGTACACCGATTACGGGGAGTGATCAGCCCCTCGGAATCATTTACCTTTGGTAGGGAACAATTACAGCAAAGAACTTGATATACAAAATCGGTCTGACGTAGTTTGTTCGTAGTAGCAATCGTAATCGAGCAAAATCAGTTGGAAAATTTAACCTGAAGCTAAAGAATTGTACAGTATTTCCCATAGCACAGGCCATTTACGGTTTCATCTGAATATGATCTGATAACCCGTATAAAAACATTTTGTTAATTCGGGCAAAGAAAACTAATTATTTTTTACCTCTCCGAGGGGACCAAGTCCCCTAGGAGGGGTTATACAATCACCGTGTCTGTCCGTCTGTGTGTCTGTCCTGCGAACGCATTATTCGTGCAAAGGTTAATCATTGCGTAAGCAATTTCTCTGAATTTCTGCGTTCGCAATTTCTCAAAGGGTTGGCAAAACCACCGTGTGACTGTGAGCGTTAACGGATACATTGGCGGTTTGGTTTGGATGGTGTTTTTTCGCTCACCGTCGTGACGGTTTGGTGTATTACGTTTTTGTAATGTTTATGCTTAGGTTGTGAATGTTGAGTTTGTGTTATGGCGGTTGTGAGTGTTGAGTCTGTGGTATAGGTATGGGCATTTTCTCTCCAACTTCTTCTAACTGACTTTGGGACGGACCGAGTGCTGAGTGTAATGCTACCTCTCAACGTCCAATGGCCGGGGTTCCACCAATTGTTCACGGTATTCGTCTTAGTATAAATTTGCGAATTATGGGCGCCGGCCGGGAATCGAACCCGGGTCTGCCTCGTGCAAGAGATTTACTCTAACCACTCAGCAACCAACGCTTGTTAAGTTACGGTGTTTTTCTAAAAAACAGCTTAGGCGATTGTCATTTACAAAGTTATAACGTTAGGTACTATAATTTATTCTACATCATTTTAAATATTTATAAATTATATTAATCTTATATTTAATGAAATATTTATAAATTATATTAAGCTTATATTTAATTAAATATTTATAAATTATATTAATCATATATTTATTTAAATATTTTCAAATTATATTTATTTAAATATCTGAGTATTTTAATTTATTTGACCGTGTTCAGGAACGGAACTCGGGTCGCATAGTTACAATGCAGATATTTTACCGCCGAGCCATTGACTTCCTTCAGGAAAAAAAAAGTAAATAAACCATTATGATAAGGCGGGTTTTTTACCTTTTAATAACGCTTAGAAAAAGGATAATTATTCAAAATTCCGCGGAAACTATATCAAAGTAATAATATAGCGCCACCGTGTGGAGAATTATCAATCAAACCGGGTAAAAAATATAACCTCTTCAATTTTTCGAACTTTAGTCAAATCTCGACGGGTTAAAAAACACAAAATAAACGTATATAAGGCCGTTGCGGTCAATTTAGAAGATTTAGTCTTTCTTAGTTCTTGGCTGTCAGACGAACTACTACAGGACGAGGTCCTGGTGTCGGTCAAAAGTTATGAGGTAGCTTTGCAGTTTTAATTAGTATGTTCGGTCTTCGTTCAAGGAAAGAGTTAAATTGTGTTTCGCGTTTTGAACGTGAGCGAATGGACTTAAGTGTATGAACAGTGCGTGTTTAAGACTGAAAGTGTTAAAGTAATTGTGAACTAACTCAAGTCAGCTGTAAGATAAAATTGATTGTTATTATTTTTTGTATTGGAATAACCTAATTATACCCTAGAAATTATCAACTTAACCTGTGAGGCTTATTAAGTAGATTGGAAGTAATTAGTAGCGAACAGCTCTCAGCTGTTAATTAAGACAGTTTATAGTTAGGTACTTTGAATTTAGTTAAAATTACTCAGTATAATTTATGATATTTACTTAATTGTGTGTTTTGGTTTATTTTTCAATCACGATGAACTAAGACAAATCTAGTCTTAGACACTTGAGTACCAGTTCTGTAGAATTACTTAGAAGGGATACATATTGTTGGGTTATTGATGATATTTAAATCTAGAACGTTCCATAGACTGTTCTGAATAAAAATAAAAATTTATAATTTTGCATAATTCTGGTTGCCATTTTATTTTCTAATCACTCGCCCACAACATTAAAGTTCTGGCAATCCCGAATCAAATAAATTTTCAATTTAACGGCAAACTTAAATTATTATCGTAAATTTATCGCGCGGCCTTAGGGAATATTTTTTAACAAAATTTCGATAATCTATCGTTTAATTAATATCGGCCCGATTCCGTTAAAATTATAAACTAATAAGCGAAAGGTCGTTGTAATACCCTCTGTAGATATTTTTTCATTAAAATTTGCTTTGTATTATATTCAACTGATAAACTTGTACTGTAAAAAGGGTTTAATTCAATTGTGCATTGTTATAGTACGTCTAACTCACTGCTGTAACTACTTAACTTATGATATTCTGAATAAATTAAAATTGGTCGTTTCGTCTCCATTATTTTAATTATTATTAAAATTCTATAACGGGCGGGATAGAACTAGGATAACATTTTTAACAAATAACTCTAAATTGCGGAGATATATCTTTAAGGGCTATCTCGAGAAATTAATACCACTAGGGACAATTCTTCCGAGGCGAGGTATATTTTGGCTTGCCAACTTCGTTTGTTTTATAAAGTGAACTTCAGACCAGCTATTTGTTCTCGGTTAACCTGATTTTGATACTGTTGAAAAATCAAGGTGATAATTGAAAAAATAACGGGTAACCCATCGTGGTTGGAAGCACTGTTTCATGTATAACTTTAAAACCGATTTTGGGCCGATACGACTGCTTTTAGCAGACCTTAATGGTTCGTTTTGTAGATAATGTGTTGGCTGGGTTGCCACAGCTTTCTAATTTTAAAATTCCCTGACATTTCAAGGTTCTGTGGCAAGCCCGACTGGCCTTGGACGTTGTAGTTGGTTGTATAGTCGTAGAAGCAATAGTAACGGATTTATTAACAATTTCTTGCGCCATGAATCATTTAGCGTAATTTCACTAACGTTATTGGACTATTAAAACGAATTTAACCCCAGTGAAAGAAATCGGCTTACAGAAATTGTCGCTGAATGCTGCCGATGAGATATTTCCCGCGGCCACTTGTTCAATGACGTCGACGACGTGTTGCATCTTTCCGGCGTCGTCAAGGTCACCTTCTTCTCTGTCGTCCATGGTCACGCGCCGCTTGCGGCTCTTTTTCTTGGCCAACGTCCCGGGCCTTCGAGGAAGAAATAAAGAAGAGTGTGGCTATCAAGACATCTAGACCATGGTGGGCGAGATCCGTCTCAACGGATTCACGTTACCCAATCTTGAAGGTTTACCTAGGCAACTCCAAAGTCAGCGCTGGTTTACCCAGAGCCATAAACAAGCGATTCACATCCTCTGTCAACGAAAAATATGTTCGTGAGAAGTAAGCATTCTAAACAGTTTCTCGTAACAACGAGTCGCCGGCTGTAACAGATATTACACCTCTGCAATAAAACTTGGGGTTGAATTAGTGAGATGTTTTCAACGTTGAATTTATTGTTAAACAATTGTTCTCAATGTACGAAGTGCGGGAATCGCGTTATTTGCGTCCAGTTTGTAAATAAGCCAGCTTTACTTCAAATTGTAAAGGTATTGTCACGCGCAAAAATGTCATTTTAGATATCGGTCAATTGGTCGATATCAAAAGCGCGTAAATAATCGCTAGGAGCTCAGCTATTATTAAGTCCAGATCAGGGCACCGCCTCTCGTAAATCAAAAGCAAAAAGCACCGTTAAAACGTAACCCCCTTGTTAAGAGGCGTGCATCAACCTTGATAATAACGTAGGCAAAGGTCTGTAGCCCGCAGTTTATGTCTCCCACTGTAAGAATTATACGACCAACTTAACTAGCTGGGGTCCCGGACGAGGGACCCGGTACGCGGTTAGTTTCAAATGAACGTTATTAGAGCACGCTGAGTGGTAAACAAGATAACATTATCGAAATACTGAACAGTGTCTTACCCATGAGGAACTCGTACTGTTTCTTGGCCACGATGACCATTCCGTACATCATGTGCGAGCTGCATCTCAGCGAGAACTTGACCACGCCCGGCCTGCTGTCCACCGTGTTGTGGATGATGGCCAGCAGGTTTCCGCTGAAGTGGAAGAGAAAACATTGTCTCACCAATTTGATACGTAGCCGAGACAACTGGGAAGTTTCACGCATGACGTTGTGCAAATCGCGTTACGTCGTGGCTCTAGCTTTCAGAGCTGACGCCATTACGGTGGTGGTTTTCCCTCAATGCGCAAATGGTAATAGCTCTAGATCAAACCGACACTAATCACGTGGTTGCCAATTAACGTTAATAAACCTCCGCGCAACTTGATTAACTTATCGGTAGATGGGGTTAGCTGAGTAACCAGGAAAAGGCTTTGAAAATTTTATAGGAAAAATAGGAATTTTAGAGACGAGTTATAGGAAAATATATTTAAAAAATAATAAGGTAATTATTGCAAACCGGTATACTCTGACTCAAATATTGATAATTTTTTTGTACACTTAGATGATTTTCAAAGCCCGTACATGTTCTATGACATGTACTGAAAAGTTTTTTTCATTTTCAGTAGGCCGTGAAATTAAAAAAATCGGAAATTATAGGAAGGCATTAAAAAAATAGGAATTTATAGGAAGGCCTTAAAAAATAGGAATTTATAGGAAGGCATTAAAAATAGGAGTTTATAGGAAGGCATTAAAAAATAGGAGTTTTTAGGAAGTCATTAAAAATAAGAGTTTATAGGAAGTCATTAAAAAGTATAAATTTATAGGAAGGCATTGAAAAATTAGGAATTTATAGGAAGGCATTGAAAAATTAGGAATTTATAGGAAGGCATTAAAAATTAGGAATTTATAGGAAGGCATTAAAAAATTAGGAATTTATAGGAAGGCATTAAAAAATAGGAATTTATAGGAAGGCATTAAAAAAATATAAATTTATAGGAAGGCATTATAAAAATATAAATTTATAGGAAGGCATTATAAAAATATAAATTTATAGGAAGGCATTTAAAAAATAGGAATTTATAGGAAGGCATTAAAAAATAGGAGTTTATAGGGAGGCATTTAAAAAAAGGAGTTTACATGAAGGCATTAAAAAATAGGAGTTTATAGGGAAGCATTTAAAAAATAGGAATTTATAGGAAGGCATTTAAAAATTAGGAATTTATAGGAAGGCATTAAAAAATAGGAATTTATTGGCAGGCATTAAAAAATCGGAATTTATAGGAAGGCATTAAAAAAAAGGAATTTATAGGAAGGCATTATAAAAATATAAATTTATAGGAAGGCATTTAAAAAATAGGAATTTATAGGAAGGCATTAAAAAAAATAGGAATTTATAGGGAGGCATTTAAAAAAAGGAGTTTACATGAAGGCATTAAAAAATAGGAGTTTATAGGAAGGCATTAAGAAATAGGAATTTATAGGAAGGCATTAAAAAAATAGGAATTTATAGGGAGGCATTTAAAAAAAGGAGTTTACATGAAGGCATTAAAAAATAGGAGTTTATAGGGAAGCATTTAAAAAATAGGAATTTATAGGAAGGCATTTAAAAAAGGAGTTTACAGGAAGGCATTAAAAAATAGGAGTTTATAGGGAGGCATTTAAAAAAAGGAGTTTACATGAAGGCATTAAAAAATAGGAGTTTATAGGGAAGCATTTAAAAAATAGGAATTTATAGGAAGGCATTTAAAAAAGGAGTTTACAGGAAGGCATTAAAAAATAGGAGTTTATAAGAAGTCATTAAAAAAATAGGAATTTATAGGGAGGCATTAAAAAAAGGAGTTTATAGGAAGCCATTAAAAAATAGGAATTTATAGGGAGACATTAAAAAATTAGGAATTTATAGGAAGGCATTAAAAATATAGGAAGTCTGGTCACCCAGGATTAGTCGCCTGTCGTGTTAGTGTACCAGCACTTTTTCTAAAGGGTGGCCACCGATTTTTCTACTTAAAATTCAAGGAATATTTCAGGTTTTCCCTGACGGATTTTGTGCCAAAACGTATTTTTGGTTAAGGTTTCCTACTCGCAACCGAATTTAATTTAATTTCCCTGATTTTTAGACTAATTTTTAAAATCCCGTGATTTTCAACGAATTCCTGGTATTGTGCCAACCCTGTTCTAAATAAGTCCTACACAGCAACTACGATCTCGCAAATTACGAATTTTGCACTCGAACTGGCAAAGAAAACATCATCACGTTGCTTTTCAGAGAAAAACCGAGCGTTTTTTGTCTAATCATAAGTCATTGGTTACTTTTTCGATCTAAACAGGGCTGCCTATTTCTTTCAGCGAAAAAGCGTAACTTATTTCTAATGACTCTCGATATTTTTATTGAAGTATTTCTTTTATACAAGCCCCTTTAAAGTTTGTAATTCAGAGCGATAACTTTAACTGGCGGCGGACGTAGAAAAATCTCCGCCTTGGTCAGCGGTCGCGGATAAGAGTGTTTTGGAGTACTGTTGGTTACCTGCTTTCTGAGATATCAGCCCTCATGTAATCGACTTTCTTCAGGAACTTCGGCGCATGCGCGGCCAACCTAGAAACAAAGAACATCGTGTCACTAAACACATCGTTTTATCCTGTTGATTTGTCGGTTTTAGCTGTGTGGCAATTTAATCGAAAGTTATGTGTATTTTTTAAGTACCACAAAACCGTTTGAATATTGTAGGGGGAGCTATATAATCACTTGTTTTGCGAAGCGGTAAGGTATGCCTCGGTCAAGTGACGGAAGAGGGGAGCTACCTGAAGTTAGACCAGTGGTGTAATCACACCTTTTACGCAGAATTCAGCCTCGAATAAAGGGCGTGTGAATTTATTATGAATTTAGCCCGTAGGAAAGTACCATAACAATTTCAAATCATTACCTAGGTACGGCCAACTTCAATCACGATAAACATCGAAGTTAGACGTACAGTTATAGCGAATGGTACAGTCAACTTGCATCACGCGCGAAGTCGAAGTTGGCCGTAGCGCCCAGGTTTTTTTAGGACTACACCACTGAGTTAGACCCGAAATTATAGGGACTTTTAAACTATATGGTTTTCTAATTGCTACACTTAAAGGTAGACATATGCTTTTCAGCTGAGGCTTGTAAAAATCAGTGATTGACGCGCGAGTCATATTATTTTGAGCGGTTACTTGTCATTGTGGGGGATATTGTAAAATATTGTTTTAAAAGAGCGATGGAGTATTCCCTCAAAAAGGACGAAAACAGGAGCGCCAATTTCACCTCTCAAAAAAGAGATGAGCTAAAATATCCCTGCTCAAAAAAAGAGTGCAGGGTGACCACTGAAAAACATCAAAACATTTATAGGAATATAGGCAATTCTACAGTCGATTTATAGGAGAATATAGGAGTATCTTCTTTGATAATATGGGAACATATAGGAAAATTTGCATAAATAAAATTTTAATTTGTATTAATATAAAAGGAACTTCTCTTAAGCACACGACGATATTCTTAATTTTGTTCAGTGCTGTTCTTACAATTGTTAGGAGAAGAACTTTACATTTTATCTGCATACACGATTTTATCAAAGGGATTTAGGTCATTGAGCGCCATCTTTATTACGAAAAGCGAACTAGGCACGCGGGAAATTCGAAAAAACCGCGGGAAATACAAAATAATATCTAATCATAGGAAAAATGGTTAAATTATAGGAAAATTAAGGAAAGCTTTGAATTATAGGAAAATTAAGGAAAGCATTGAAGTATAGGAAAAATTATCAAATAAAATAAGCATGGTCACCCTGAGAGTGAAAAGAGGGAAGCTAAAATTGTGCCGCTCAAAAACACACAACGTTTACAGCTGAATGTACCATTTTGTAGAGCGTAGCGCAGATTTGATTTCGATCGGCGTCGGCGTTTGGTGAAAAACACCCGGCTGCGACGGAGGGGTGCCGATTAATCAATAATCCTCGGTGGCAGTGGCGTAAAAGTAAAAAATGTCTCACCCTTTTGAAAATTAAAAAATGAAGTTACGTAGAAACATTTATCGGCGGTGCGCCGAAAAGTTAATGACTCGGCGGCCTCAGAGAAAATATCGGGAGTAAGAACGTCTTCCATTGGTAGAAAAAGAGCGGCTCCGAGACGGATCCATGTTTTCCTGTTGCTCCCTCTGATCTGGCCCTAAATGGGTCAGAGTGTGCAATAACTGGTGCCTTTACCGGGTAGTTTGGGTCCAGCTCTTGTAACCCATAAGGGCGGTGGCGCACTAGAAGATGTTAGCTCTGATCAAATGGTCCTATCTCCACCTCCGACTTCGGTCAGGTTTGGGCTGGAAACTGAGTTTCGGCTCAGGCTAACGGAGAGGGTCCGTGCAAACTGGCCGCCTCGGAGGATTGGGTAGCCTGCTGTGGGGCGGCGGGTCTCCGTATGACGCGCAGTCAATATTTCCCGGCCTTTTGGAGTCCACCGGGATCTCCGGTGCCAGCTGTGCCGGGTTATGTGGACCGCTGTGTGCCCGTCGTTCCCCTTTAGGAGCTCTTTCTGAAGGGTATGACTCTTTACCTACGTAGGTAGGGTGTCGGCTGGAGTTGCTACAGCATCCACTCTCTATCCCACAGCTGTGCGCGAAGTGGGGGCTGGTCGTCCCATTGCTGCAACATCTGCTGGGTTGAGTGGCTTGCATCAAAGGTGCGACCATCAGTAGTAGGGTCCTACTACCCATGCTGGATTTGCCACCTGTCCGGGCTTGTGGATGCTGGCGTAGGGCACTATGATGATAGACCTCCGGTGGTGTGGTCTTTGTTACTAGGTTCACCGCGCTATAAATTCTGACACACTGCTCCCTCTGATCTGAGACGGAGCGACATTTTCGGATTGTTCGGATAAAAAATGGAATACGAACATAATACATTTTCGCTTGTTTGTCGAAAGATAGCAGACGATAAGCCGATTTTTAAAAATGTCATATTTCATTGGGAGCGGCTGTACTCCATCTAGTGGCAGCCGGAAGTACTGAACGGCAGTAGGATTTCACCTTACTGATTCCAGACTTTACAGAAATGCTTCATCCCTACATTGTAGCCTACAATGTCGATTTAGGTATCATAATTAAAATAAGAAAACTTATTGTAGATAGTTGTTCAGGCTGATTTTAGTGTCTTATCGATAAAAGGAGAGTCAAGTCTTTTAAATTTAGCTCTGTCAATATTTCAAATAATGGGACATACGGCTTATGTTTGCTGAATACCTTAATTCTTCAGTGCTTCTCTGAAATAAGCATATTCAAACACGAAATATGAAAATTGGCCGATAATTTCGTGCCAGAATCGGCTTCAAGGGGGGAAAACAAATTAGCGAAATTCTTTGGAGGTTAACTTTTGTTTGCTACTGAAATATATAACAAGCACAGAAATTGTAATATCGAGGATGAATCATCGTATTACTATTATTCGGATATTAAAATGGGGGCCCAAACCTTCTTCTGAAGGAGCCCAGAAAATAACAAAGTGGGGGGCCGGACCAAAAAACCAAATCTTCTTCCACCACTGATTATGCGTTTTTCAAATTATGTGCAGATTAGTCTATCTCTATGTTCCGCAAATGTTCAGTGAGTCTAAATAATTGTTGACGCCCAGCCCCCAACAGATAAGCTGTAAATCAAAATATCACACGCTGCGTTCATTCGAGAAAGGACTCTAAATGAAAATTGAAGACGCAAAAGACCGGCCACTAACACACTTATGTCAAACCTTAAAAGTAATAATAAACTTGTGGTGTAGCACTCAACAACATCCCGAATACCCAGACCTTGAATCAAAGAAAATACACAAAATGAAAAGATGCAGCGAAGTTAAAAACTAGAAAATATGCATTTGATTTATAGAAGTTATTTCTTGGAAAATAAAAGGAAACGAAGCAAGCTTTGTTCAAATTACAGATTTATTTAAAATATTTATTAGTTAAAACGCCTGCTTTTTAAATAAAAATTCGTCTAGGGAGAAGTATGCGAGGATTTCTATTATGAAAAACGTTTGATTTGGATCTGGCAAAATTTTTCTACAAGGCTTTACAGCTTTGTAGTTTTTGATTGAGTTTTAATTAAAAACAAACGTTACGCGAGAAGTACGAAAAACTCTGGAACCTTCTGAAGAATATTTAGCTATAGAAAGTTATAGGAAATAGGGGAAATTATCGGAAAGTTATATAATAAAGGTGTGGTTCGTTAATCAAATAAGAGCCGATCCGTCGTCGTAAATCTCCCGCCAAAATACCATCCATTTTCATCCGCCAGCTAACAAATTTTCTCGATTGCCGATCGAGTCCAAATGTTTTAAAGAAAAACCGTTAAAACTTACCAGAAAACGCCGAGGCAATTTCGGTTTCGCAAAACTATATCCGGATAAAACATCGTGTACAAATGACAATTTAAACAACTTAGAATTGAACGAAATCTGAATTACTGCAAATGAAAACCCCACGCTAAATTTCCATTCCCGAAACTCCGGCGACTAAAGAGGATAATTAGGCGAAACGTTCCTTTGAAATGCAGCAATCCCGTTATGTTTCGGTAAATTAGACAGTCCAGTCCACTCATCGAATACATAAACAGGAAACTTTTCCCTTAGAAATGTAACAGGCCGAATAGGACCTACATGTATAGAAATCAATTCATCTCGAGAACTAGAACAATTTTCAAAATCCTAAATGAAAAGTGATGACCGACTAAACTAAGTTGGTTTTTAATTGATTCCTCGGTAATTTGACAATCTGTACACTATTAAAAAATGTATTTTGTTGATAATTCTTTTATTCAATGAAGACATATCATTGGTTTTAAGGTATTAAGTATTCCAGATATTCCGAAACATTGGAAATTACTTTTCTATGATAAATTTATCTAATAAATCAAAAGTTCTAGCTGTTATGACCTAGCTCCTTCAAATATAAAGATAATTGATTATTATAGGATGCAGGCAAATATTTATGTTTTGAACGAAAGTAGTTTACGGCCAATTTCGAGCTACAATTTTGTTATGACTGTTAAAAGTGCAATTTATGTAGCTATGATGGACAACTTAGGGCTGGCGAATAATTTAACCTAAGAAGAAAAATTACTGCTTAATAGCTCTGATTGTGCCTTTCGTGGTTTCCCATTTGCCGGTATTCGATTACAAATCGATGTTGAGGTTAATCGTCGAGGGGTCGGACATTTACCAAAATCCCGTACACTTTGTCTAAAATCGCAAAATCTTTTAACTCTCTTTATGGTAAATTAACATTGAAGTCCCAAAATCACTTCAAAAAGTAACGATAAAATCGCCAAAATCTCTACGAAATCCCGAAATCCCGTACAAAATAATGGCAAATGTCCGACCCCTCGTTAATCGTTCACTGTAATTATTTCAAACGCTCTACCAGGGTGCATTTAATAGGGTAGAGAACCAGATATGAGCTTAGAAGTAACTGCCCAATAGCAGTGCTAAGAATGTTTTAAAGTTAGGCTACAAATTTGATGATCCCCATATTATTTTATTCGCGACCGAAAAGAGCCTAGGGGGCGTAACGGCGCTAGCTTATCTGAGGTAGCGCCTATGATCTAGCGTCTGCTACAGTCAAATAAAAAAGTCATAAAAACGTTTTTTCTTAAATGAACTTTTAAAAATATAAGCGAACGATGTAAAAATTATATTAAAATGGAAGTGTCATTATTTATTAAGTTAAATTTACCAATTACGCTAGCTTATCCGGGGTAGCGCCTATGATTTATCGTCTCCTAGAGTCAAATTAAAAAGTTAAAAGATCGGGCTTTTTTAAATGAACTAAATAAATCAAAATATAAGCAAACGATATTAAAATTATATTAAAATGGAAGTGTCATTATTTATTAAGTTAAATTTACCAATAGCGATGAGGAAAAAGTAATAGCGTCTGCTTTAGCCGCTACCTATATAGGTTTCAATTGTGAACCAAAGGGGGCGTAGCGATATTTTTCGGTTGCAAATTATTTAAAAATCTTATTGGTATTTCATAAGATTATATTTTTTACTTAAAGATATTTCAATTAGCCGTTAACGTTTAGTTTTTTTTAAGGTAATTTCATAGTGTTGCTATTTTTTAATTTGTTTAGGTTTCATCAAATCTCTGGCACCTTTTCTCAGCCTACCCTTAGCGGTTGAGGGCTGCTACTGCATTCACCCTTTCAAAAGATAAACTTATTAATAAGCTTCAGAAGCAGACAAAAATATCGCCATTATTATCTTCTCAAATGTGTAATTATCAACTGTATTAAGGGGAAAAGCAGACGACTTTTGGATTTTTAGGGTTATAGGTCATTTTGGTAATTGGAAGATAAATATTTTGATTCCTAAATTCAATATTAAAATAAGCGTGTATACGGGGCCACATCTGACCAATTAGCTTATTAAGTGATCATAATAGATGCATTCTTTTCGTTTGTTCTTAAACAAAAGGTAAACAACTTACTCTACACCAGGAACTATTCATCAAGTTCAGAGTACTGGGGCTACAATTTTTACAGCCACTCAAAAGCAGGCGTAAAGAGAGTAAAGGATAAAAATCTCCTGCAGATCCATTATTTATTTGTCAAAATGGTCACATGCAGCTATTTTCGGAAAACGTTTTACACATATGGAAATCGGATAACAAAATAGAACGCTTAATCGAATGGCGGGCAACCCACCTAAGATATTCTTAGCTAAAACGACAGCAACGCCATCTACGACGCGCGCACGAAGCTTATTTTATCTAGTGATAAGGTCTACTTTGTAAAAATCGTAGGCACTGTTGAAAATAACCATTTACAGGTGAAATGGATAAGTGGATGATTTGCTTATGATGGGATTTATTTTTTTCCTTTACCCTCTTTATTAATTATTTGTTTAATAGCTGTTCGTTAAAGAAATTATCCTGCTTTACAAAACTAAGAAAAACGTACGTGGACAGTAGTAAAGTAGTTCGAAGTTGTTGCAATTACAAAGACGAAATAGTAAACCTCAAGCTGTACTTTGTCTTGGTTTGGTATTAAGTCGTCGTGTACTTGCTCAAAAAAATTCAAGCGAAGTAAAGTGTTATAAAGACTCAAGAGTTCATTATGTTCATATACAAGAAAAGACAAGTTTTTCAAATTCTAATAATTTAAATCGATTAATGAGAAGTATTCTTTAGTAACTGGGACAATGGAAAATGAAGTAACGTAGAACTGCCGAAGATGTGTTATATTTACTAGACAGTACTAAGGCTGAATACATATTTATTTGGCTAAATGTAATAATAGCTCAAGGTTAACTCTGATTAGATTATAATTTTACAGGGTGTGTTTGATTGAAATTTTAGATGATTAAGCTTTTATTTCGTTAATAAATTGCGCGACTATCGCTTTCCAAGATTAAAGAAGTTTAATTTGGCTTTCGCAACTGGTCAATTTTTCAAGTTGCGTTTTTCAGTGAAAAATAATTATTTTTCCATCGAACGAAAGGTATTCGTAGGTTTTAGAGGATGCTGTACAAATTCTCAATTGGGAAAAAATAATTAACACCTATTGGTGAAAAAATGTTTTTACAATTGTGAAAATATTTTCAGAAAACGATGAAATTTCACCAATCAAAGTCTTTCGTAGCTAAGTGGCAGTTTTTGTACGACTGAGTCGTTGATCGTTAGCTTCACTGCACCATTCTCAAAGAACTATTATTATTGTAAACAAAGCTTTTATTGCTCGTAACAAGTCATTTGGCTCATTTCTTCACTTATAAGTATTTAATAGAACACATCAATTTTAATATAAACAGTGAATTTAATTCATGTTAGATCTCAAAAATTCAGTCCTAAAAATTAACTTGGTTTCAAAATATTTATAATAAGTTATTTAATAACTATAAATTTAGCCTTAATGGTAAGGCCAATTAAAAATACTAATGCGAAAAATGTAACTTCTACAGTGCTTTCCGGCCTTTTGTCAAGCTAACTCGCAGTGATGTCAAACGATTCTACAGTTGCCGTTAAGACGTTTACCGTGCTTTGCTTAACCCTTGCCGACTTGAAACGCGTGTAGATTTTTAATATAAAAATAAATACTTTCGGATTATATTGAATACTTTTGGTTTAATGTTAAATTAAATAATGTTGGTTTAGTGTCAAATTAAATAATTTTGGCTTAAGGTCATATTAAATAATGTGGGTTTAATGTCAAGTAAAATACGATTCGTTTAATGTGAAATCTTAAATGACATTAGCAGTGGCGTCACTAAGCTGGTGTCACCCAGAGTGCGATAACTCCTAGCACCTTCATTTTAAGCGAGTTAAATTTTATCCATAGATACACGTCCTGTTGTGTTGTGCAGCTTTTTAAAAAAAGGTTTAGGGGTAATACTTTCTCTGCGCTTGATGCAAAAAGAAAACAAAATTTAGCTGTAGGTTTCGAGACTGGAAGTGTTATTTGGATTTACAAATTATTTTACAATAGCAACGTGCATAATTAATAAGTTATCGTTTAGTTTTGTTTAAAGAAAATTTTGCTTTGACGCGTATCCTGCTTTATCCCAATTTGGAATAATTTTTAAATATTGATGATTTAAATGGTGCCAGTATTTCTCTACACCGAAATGAAGGTAAAATAAATAACACGGTAAAACTCCATGTTATTCGGACAATATAAATCAACCTAAGTCAATGTTATCCCAAAATTGATGGTGCGTGTGGGCTAGGTTAGATTTAGATTGGTCACCGATCCTGAGGCAGTGTATCAAAACTTAATCTAACCTAGCCTTTGCTGTATTATTGTCCAAACTATAAAGAAGCTTCTTAAGTGGTTAGAATTCTAGCATCGCAGCCAGAGGAGCCGGGTTCGTAAAAACTCCTTCTGCGTTGAGTGAGTCAGTTTTTCCCCTCTGGTTAAAGGGGTTTCCCCGAGTTCTTCGGTTTCCCCTTTGCATAAAAACTTTATGAATTAACGGTAATAGCTAGTTAGTGTAGGGAGCTATTGGTGAAAGGCTTAACACCACTTACGCAATTTAACCGGGTCACTGGTAATTGGCTTGACAAAGCGATAGTGGACTTAGCCCTATGGCGGTGCCTTTGGCATTAGCTTGGCTTATTATTATGTTTCATTTGTCCAAACAATAAAGCTTTAAAGGTTCAAACACTAATGAAGTTTTTTCTTGTGTTCTACTTTATATTGATGGGGGCTAGATAAGTGTATCGAGAATTGTACTACAGGAATTAGAAAATAAAATATTCTCACTGTAATTTGAAAGTGGATAGCAGCTAGGAGCAACAAACACAATGAGAACGCAGCTAGCCTTTAAACACGCTAACGAAGGGTTGTGTACGAATTTCATTGGACGAGCGTCACGAACCTTTACGATTAACGTTTTACGGGCGGGGGGGGGGAGACAATTTCCGAATTTCCCCCTTCCGACGGCAGCAGGCGCTAAAGCGTCTAGCCAATGAAAAATGTACACAAGGAAATCCACGACTTTTGACGGGTTGCGTTCTCCTTGTGTGGGGTGCTGTGTTTGTTGCTCCTAGATAGCAGTTAGTCACCGGTTGAAAACTAAATTCTATAATTTATTTTGCTTATTCTTTATCACGTTTAAGGGGGGCGCTAGGCACCAAATTCAAACTATACCCCCTTCGCCGGTTCAGAATAATTTGATTAAAATCGAGTGATTGAACAAGCAAACATTCAAGATGGGAAAAGGTGTCTGATATTTTTAGTAAAACTTTATACAAGAAATCAAGTAGAAAAACATATTTCAAATCTCTCAAGATTGTAAAAATTAAGGTCTTTGGCTACCAAATACCATCAACATTACTGCCATATAAAATCCGTGTTACTTTTGCTGGATAATTATGGCGCAAAAAAGCATATTTTAAGTCCATAACTTTTACGTGCATACTCCTTGGTGAACTGTGACTCTTTAGCCTTGGAGGAATAAAACAAGTATACAGGAGTTGCGGAGTGCTGCGAAATCGGTTTCGTCAGTGACCGTGAACTCGCGCGAGACGGAGGGGTTCAAACGCGACTAGCGCCAACTGCATTCGGAATTTTGCAACTATTATAATTTTATATCATTGTTTTCGCGTCGTCTGGTTTGTTTTGAAACATTTCTAAATTCCTTGCGCCTTTTTCCAAAATGACTCGTATTTGTTTGGAGGAATAAAACAAACCAGATGACGCGAAAACAATGCTATAAAATGAGAATAGTTGCAAAATTCCGAATGCAGTTGGCGCTAGTCGCGTTTGAACCCCTCCGTCTCGCGCGAGTTCACGGTCACTGACGAAACCGATTTCGCAGCTCTCCGCAACTCCTGTATACTGGTTTTATTCCTCCAAGCTTTAGCCCCAAGACCAAGAGTCAATTTCAACCAGCAGCTGCGAAGTGCGAATAGCCGGATAATTGGCGCGTAACTTCGTATAGAATGGTCATATAAGTTTTCTTTCCGGAATTTTGCTACTGAAAATTTCCAGTTTCAACCCTTAAAATAAACTTAATTAAGAAAATATTCAGAGGAAACCACAATGTTTTACCCTGATTTCATCGTGAGAAACCGTGCTCATCTCGGGATTTTTTGGTAATGTAAATTTCGTAGTTTGACAACATTTAGGCCTAAGCTTACACGGTCTTTAGCGTGACGATTGGGTCACCGGGGAAGAGGCGCAGATATGCAGCAACAATGAACTCAGCGTTGCCAGATCGAAAATCTGAAATTATCGTATCTAGGCCAAAAAATTATCGATTTTCCTGATAATTATCGTACATTTCTTTTTGGCGATAAATTTTAATTCATACATAAATGCGTTGAATTTAGATGATTTTTTAATGCACTACAGGAGTTTTATTTCAGGGAAATAAACAAAATGTCTATTATCATTATTAACTGAACTTAATATGTTTAAAAATGTTTTAAATGTTGAGGTAATAGCTAGGAGTAATAAACTCACACTCTGGACTACGCGTACAGAAAATGTATATCATTCATTTTTAAGTAGAAAAGTTATATAAATTAATAATAAAATAAAAATCGTTCGTAGGTTTTTAAAAAAATCTAAAGATTATCGTACATTATAGTACGTTGAGGCAGAATTATCGAAATAATGGTACGATATCGTACGCCATGAAGATTATAGTACGCCCTTAAAATTTTGATTAAATTATCGCACTGCGCGATAATTATCGTACGTCTGGCAACGCTGAAAGAACTCGTATAATTCGACTACGTTATTGCACATTTGTAGTAATCTAGTATGTAAATAGGTAGGCTACTGTAGACAATACAGTTGTATATTGGCATTGTCCAGAAATAATCTAATGTGAAATCAACTTGGACATTTTTTACCGGCCGTTTTATTTTCACTCGCATTCGAAATCTCCAAAGTCATCGGTTGCTCACAAAAATGGTTCTCAAATTGTATACCGCGAGGTTGGGCGCGGTATATTTTCTGATATTTAACTATAGAAGTTCCTGTATTTTTAGTGTAGGTAAATTTTATTCCGTTCTTTGCGAGCCCTTAAGTATCCATATTTTTGTTAAAAAAATAAATGGAGAATAATATTGACCCCTTTGAATTCAACCCTACTGCTGGGGTTCCGCGGATTTTCATTTAGATAGAAAAGCCCACAGTCTATTCGCCAAAATGGTTTTCACGCCCAAAACGTTTTCAATAAGGTAGGACTCGCGATAAACAAAATATTTAGGTGGACGTAACTCATCAATATCAAACGGACATAGTTGACGCTAGCTGCACCAAAAAAAAAACTTACATTTCATAATTTTGTTCCTTAAAAATGTATTTTCCTGGAAATACGAGTAGAATATCAGCTTATACGATTTTTTAATATATAATTTTAAAGAAATGGGCCAAGTTAATGCAATGCTCCGAATATGGTCCTATTTTTTTAAAAGTAATTAAAGTATAAGCTATTAAGCTTTGGCGATTGGCCAAGGCCTCAAATCAGGTATATATTTCCAAGGAAGATTAAAGAAGATTAATTACAGATTTACAAAATTTCGCCAGACTGTCGTTCCATTCTTTAATCTTCCTTGGAATCATTGCCATCTATAATAACAAGGGCCTTATCAGACAAAATACAACGAACAATTGCTTTTATTAAATTTAGTAACTATTATTTAGTTTTTTTGGTTTGCTCAGCTTGCCATTTTTAAATAACTATAGAAATTGGAGAATTAACTAGAACGATTTATAGATCGCCGGTCAGATCGGGGCCAAAGTGGAAAAATTTGGCTTAATGGGAAATGAGGCCAACACGATTGCATGGCCGGTGGGGCCAACTACTAGCCAGTCCGGCCCTGTCGATGACTGACGTACGACAGTAACGCCATCTTCGCCGCGTCTGACTAAAAACTATCTCATCAAAAATACCAAAATAAAATGGCGGTCTCAAGCTCATCGCCAGACGTGTTTTATTGAAATTTTGAAACTCGGTTTTTTATTAAAAGTTAAGCATTGGTTAAAAACTGTGTTATGAAATCTGAAAAGAGTAAATACTCAAATAAAACTATCTTTTCACAGGTTAGTGTTAGAAATTCAAAATAAAACTTAACTAAAAATTAGATAAGTAAATACTAATTTTCCAATTATTCCACTTCCTTATTACAAAGGATGCAAAGGAAGCATTTTACTTATTTCATTTTTCACTTAACTTATACTATCTTTATAAAGTTGATTTAAGCAAGCTTTAATAGTTTTGGGAGAGTTAATTAACGTTCGAAAGGATGAACACATTTTAATTATGGTTTTTAAATAAAAATTGTAAAAGCAAGTGGCGGCTCTATCAAAAAAAAGTAAAATAAAAATATACCAAAGTGCTTTTAAAAGCGCTTCTAGGTGGCAGCACCTTCCGAGGACTTATACGAAAGGCGAGCGGTCTGTCCTAAACTTGCGTGTTTAATAAATTAATATTCACGTGATTCCGAAAAGCCATTCAACGCGAGAAGCTCCCAATTTGCCACACTTTTTGGGCTAGATGTTGATGCTTACTCAACTGGTTTTGATTAATACGCTAACGACATCTAGTGGGAGCGAACGAAACTAGACAGGAGCCGCCACTCGCCTTAATATTAAGTTGGTATGGGTGGGTGTGTTTTATTGAGACTGAATTTACCATGGAAAATTTAAAAGGCCACACCAGAATAGGATTGGTCGTTTTTACTCCCACGTGTAAATCCCCTGTAGCAAATTAGAGTCGGGCCGACGTCGGCAAAAGGTACTAAACCCTAAAGTCGGCCGATACGACGGTCGGCCGATTTTTGGATTTAGGGTCGAAATGTCCTAGGAGTAAAAGGGTCGGCCGTAAAAGACTTTAATAATTAGGAATATAAACTGTAAAAATAATTATGAATATAAACTGTAAAAATAATTATGAATATAAACTGTAAAAATAATTATGAATATAAACTGTAAAAATAATTATGAATATAAACTGTAAAAATAATTATGAATATAAACTGTAAAAATAATTATGAATATAAACTGTAAAAATAATTATGAATATAAGCTGTAAAAATAATTATGAATATAAACTGTAAAAATAATTATGAATATAAACTGTAAAAATAATTATGAATATAAACTGTAAAAATAATTATTAATAAATATTAATTAAAAATAATTATTAATAAATATTAATTAAAAATAATTATTAATAAATATTAATTAAAAATAATTATTAATAAATATTAATTAAAAATAATTATTAATAAATATTAATTAAACATAATTATTAATAAATATTAATTAAAAATAATTATTAATAAATATTAATTAAAAATAATTATTAATAAATATTAATTAAAAATAATTATTAATAAATATTAATTAAAAATAATTATTAATAAATATTAATTAAAAATAATTATTAATAAATATTAATTAAAAATAATTATTAATAAATATTAATTAAAAATAATTATTAATAAATATCAATTAAAAATATTTATTAATAAATATTAATTAAAAATAATTATTAATAAATATTAATTAAAAATAATTATTAATAAATATTAATTAAAAATAATTATTAATAAATATTAATTAAAAATAATTATTAATAAATATTAATTAAAAATAATTATTAATAAATATTAATTAAAAATAATTATTAATAAATATTAATTAAAAATAATTATTAATAAATATTAATTAAAAATAATTATTAATAAATATTAATTAAAAATAATTATTAATAAATATCAATTAAAAATATTTATTAATAAATATTTAATAAAAATAATTATTAATAAATATTAATTAATATAATTTTCCAAATATTTTTATAAGAATTATTATTATTATGACACGTACCTCGGAACTAGGACGAAAGCAATGTGGGTTTCGTCCCTCTGGCCGAAAGGAAAGCGAGTTGCATGCCTAAAGCCGAAAATCACGTGACTACTTTTCAAAATCACCTGAGATGTATCCATATATAGCCGAGAACCGCGTTTTACCTCTGACAATGGTTCCAGGTAATGAGAAGAGTTCACCCGTTTGTACTCCGAACGTCAGTCCTGCAGCGCCACTAGATGGCGCTCGCCGGTCTAAAAAGGCTCTGAAGAATCAATAACGCTTTTCAATGACTTTTTATGTGGATGCTTACATTATATATTAAGAAGGCCATATCATTCAGGAAAATGAACTTCGTCATTCTCCATTGACATAAAAAACCCCTTGATTTTAATTTTATTTAAATCACATAGAAACAGGATTGGCTCATATAAATAATGATTATTATCAAGAATGTATTTATTTATACCTAAGGACAAAAGCGACATAAGACCCAAAAGTGTGTCAGAGCGGTATAATGTTTAATGAGAGCTGGTCGCGAAGTAAAAAGAGGGAGTGGGAGAGGGGGTTGAAAATACGTTTTTAGCCTTTCTCTCAATCCACCCGTTGGTCCCCCCAGTACGCTCCTCCGCTTAAAATAAAAAGAATAGTCCCGGTATTTCATTGGGTGGTTAAAATTTAAATCACCTAACGCCGGTGACGTTTTGTCTTTCCCCCCGCGCGAGACGGGGGAAAGGGGTTCAACGTGCCCGGCGATTGTCGCAACATAATTCTTCTTCCTAAATATTGTTCAGACCCAATTCGCCCTTAGATCTTTCGGCGATGGCTTTGTCCAAAGCAGTGACCGGCATTGCGAACGAAATTTGCTTCCGATCCGAGTAGATGAATGATCCGAAGGTGTGAACCCAGCGACTAGAATCCACGTAAAACAACCGGCTTAGAAATCCGGATCGACGGACCAAAAATGTTCGTGTCTAGTAGAATTCAGCCATCCCAAAACCCTGGAACTAGCGCGACTTAAACTAGGCAGCAGCAACAGCAAAGACAAGTAACCGAAAGCAGATCTGGATGAACTCTGATCAATATTTTATTTTTCATAAATGAAGTTAGCTTTGAGTAGACTAAAAAACATATTTCAACGTTAAAAGCATATCGCCCGAAAATGAATCAATGGTTAAAAAAACATAGTAAAACGTTAAAGATTATACACAATAAATGAAGAAACGAAAAAAAAGGGTTTTTTTTTATCCCTTCGCGAATATTTACATCGACCGGAACTATTAACATAAGTTAATTGAATAACTAGTAGTTGAGCGTCTGAACAACCATCAAATTTCATAAGATTTATTAAATTTGAGAAATTTGTCAGAATCGATAAAAAATTTTAAATTTGTCAAAACATTTGAGAAATTTGAAAAGATTTTAATTTGAAATTTAGAAATTTTCAAATTACTGGCGTGTACGAAATTTGAAAGAGTGTCGGACCCCTCGACTCTCCTTCACTAACAATGTAAGCGAGGCAGCCTCATAGAGGGAACTAGCTATGTGTTTCGTTGAGCTCCAAACTCACAGCCGTACGCAGTCAGCCGTCTGCTTTCCCGGGAAATTTGAGAATGAAAACTTGTTTTTAAAGTTTCCTTTCAAGCAAAGACCTTAAACTAAATCCTACCTCGTTTAAAATTGAATACAATCGACATGTGATTGATCACAAGGTAGGCTGTTCAATCTTAAACTTTGCACTAGTTAATTTAAATGCTTATAAAAAAGGCAAAACCTTCATTAAATTATAATTTCGTGTACTAGAAAAACGCGAAATTGCTTAAAATAATACTTAAACAATTTATTTTTATCTCACCATTTCATGTTTGCATGCTATATCTTATTTCCTAAGCCACAAAACGAAATTTCCAATGAAATTTTAAGATATTTTTTTCGATAATTTTAGTTGTTTTATTTCAAGACTGTATAAATTGTCGCGGTGTAAATATTTAGTAATAAATTGCATGATTTAGGGTATGTTTAAGGCTTCAAAATGAGACCAATTTTGCGCTTTGGCATCAAAGAATACATTTTCAAATAAATATTTTTCAAAAGTGTCCAAACTTCGCCATGTCCATTCTTACCCTCACTCACCATAAATACATTCTTGTTATTATCAAGATTTAAAACCACTTATTTTTTTTTGGAAAAATCATTGATTTAAATCATACAAGGTATTTTAATGTAGGCATAAAAATTACAAAAACAGTTTCTTCAAAAATTAAAATACATAAAAATCTGAAAAAACTAAAATATTAAATAAGAATTAAATTCAATTAAGATTTAATTTAATTCAAGAGTACTCATAAAAGTAAAATATCCGTTAAATAAACAGTAAAAGACCTTAATTGTATGAAAATGAATAAATTCAATAAAGTAAAAAATATCCGATTTAAATTAAAAAAAGAACGATTGATTTGATTTTTATTAAAAAAAATTAAAAGCGCCCACCCTGCTTAAAAACTAATTTTGTGTCTTAACGTAGGCTGGCCGCTCACGATCCGAAGTTCTTGAAGAAGCCAGAGATTCTGCAGGCCAACGTTGTCGAAGGAAGGTCAGTCCTCTTTGGTCAATTGGTCCCCGAAATATGTTCTTAGCCTCTGATTAGATTTCCCATTCGTTTTGAAATATACTTTGGGCGCCAATAATAGTCTTAAAATACGCGAAAAAGTAGATTAGTCCATAATTAAAAGGGATAATATAGCTAAATCCTAAACAAATTTGAAGAAATTAAAAAACTTACTACTAACTCGTACCCAATAGGTCTTCGAGCAAAAAACGCGAAACTCGGATCAAATAGATCTTCGAGTAATAAACTAAATTAAAATTAAATAAAATAGCCAGAAATTCCAACGGTAGACCGGTTTCGTTCTATTTGGAACTCATCAGTACCGTGCGGGAAATCTGGCTGGCGACTGTTAAATCTAAAGGAGAAACTAAGCCTAAACCTTAAAAATTTCAAAACGCGTTGCATATAGCAACGGAAAGCCGAAAAGGGGGAGTGTGGTGGAGAATAGAATATACAATAAGTTAAGTTAGAAGAAACCACCTATGGACTGTGAGAAGAATGATAAAATACGCGAAAAAGTAGATTTTTAAGGTTTAGGTTTAGTTTCTCCTTTAGATTTAACAGTCGCCAGCCAGATTTCCCGCACGGTACTGATGAGTTCCAAATAGAACGAAACCGGTCTACCGTTGGAATTTCTGGCTATTTTATTTAATTTTAATTTAGTTTATTACTCGAAGATCTATTTGATCCGAGTTTCGCGTTTTTTGCTCGAAGACCTATTGGGTACGAGTTAGTAGTAAGTTTTTTAATTTCTTCAAATTTGTTTAGGATTTAGCTATATTATCCCTTTTAATTATGGACAAATCTACTTTTTCGCCTATTTTATCATTTTTCTCACAGTCCATAGGTGGTTTCTTCTAACTTAATAATAGTCTAGTCGAGTATTCACTATAACGAATACGATCGAAACAAAGCTGTGGAATTACACGCTCATTTTGAATGAGGTGAAGACGTTTCCCAAAAATAATTCAGGGTTACCACACTCCAAGGTAATCAGGGAAAAGTCGGGATATTTAAAAATGGGCCTAAAAAGTCAGAGAATTCAATTAAATTTTTATACTTTTTTTAGGTAATTTTACTCTAGATCTATGACAAATTCTATGGTTATTTTTTCCTTCAAACATTGGCAATTTTTTCAACATTGCAATAACCTTTTAACTGAAATATAAGTCCATTTAACTTAACTTCTGATAAAAATAAAATATAAAATCAAATTTCTGCAATAATAATTCAAGAAAAATCTCTTTAAATGGGCAGGGAATTTGATTCTCAAAATTTTGTGGCAACCCTAGTTAGGTAGCGTAAGGATCTTTTGGGGTACGTTATTGCCCGTAGCAGTGTTATGATGGATTAAATCGTAGCTATAAAAGTTAAATATTTGCATTTTATTATAATTTTACGCTATTTTGGGTACCACAGCAAATAGGACGCCAGATTTCAGCAATTTATATTTTTACGAACCTGACC